>NW_026068477.1:83708-99389 GCF_014885135.2 Alexandromys fortis | reverse complement strand
GTATAAAAGGAACATATATAAACATAAGAAAACAATACAGAGGAAGCCAAGAGTCAAAAATCTCTTCAAATGGGGAGAAATTCAAAGTAATTATACTAAAATCAGGAACAAGAAAAGGTTGTTCACTCTCACTATATCTATTCAACATAGTACTCAAAGTTCTAGCAGGAGCAATAAAACAACAAAAGGAAATTAAACAAATACAAATTGGAAGGAAAAGTCAAACTCTCACTATTTGAAAATGAGATGGTCGTACACATAAGTGACCCAAAAATCTGTACCAGGGAACCCCTACACTTGTTAAACACCTACAACAATGTGCCAGGATATATAATTAACTCAAAAAAATTAATAGCCCTTCTATATTCAAATGATAAAGGGGATGAGAAAGAAATGAGAAAACATCACCATTTATAATATCCACAAATAATATAAAATATCTTAGAGTAAAACTAACCAAACAAGTGAAAGACATGTATGACAATACTTTAATTATTGAAGAAGAAATTTGCCAAAGTTGTCAGAAAATTAAAAGATTTCCCATGCTCTTCTATATGTATTGACAAAATAGTAAAAATGGTAATCCTATCAAAAAGACTCTACAGATTCAATGCAAGCCCCATCAAAATCCCAGCACAATTCTTCACAGAACTTGGAGAACAATATTCAACTTCATATGGAAAAAAAATCCAGAATAACCAGAACAGTTCTCTACAATAAAGAAACGTCTGGAGGAATTCCCATCGCTGACATCAAGCTTTACTATATAGCGCTACAGTAATAAAAACTGCTTGGTATTGACATAAGATGAGACAGGTAGACAAATGGAATTGGAACAAAGATCCTGACATTATTCAACACACCTATGAATACCTGATTTTTGACAAAGAACCTAAAATTATACAGTGGGAAAAAAAAGTGTTGCAAGGAGGGGGAGGCTGCTCGATGTTTCCAAGCCACAAGGATAGCTTAGACCTGAAATAATCACACAGAAACTGTATTAATAAAATCACTTCTTGGCCCATTAGTTCTACCTTCTTATTGACTAACTGTTATATTAATTTAATCCATTTCTATTCATCTGTATTTCACCATGTGGCTGTGACTTACTGGATAAATTTCCCAGTGTCTATCTCCAAAGGCTCGGTGGCTTCTCTCTGAGTTGACCCTTCTTTCCCCCAATATATAGCCTAGCTTTCCCCAAATAGTTCTGTTCTTCACTACCATAAGCTAAAAGCAGTTTTTTATTCATTAACCAATAAAGGCAACACACAGAGAGAAGGACCTCTTACATTCAAACGAAAGCATCTTCAAAAAATGCTGCTGGCATAACTGAATGTCAGTATGTAAAAGATTGCAAACAGATCCATCTATCCCATGTACAAAACTTAAATATAAATGGTCAAAAACCTCAACCAAAATCCAATCACACTGAACCTCATTGAAGAGGAAGTGGGAATTATCAATGAAATTATGGGCACAGGAGACGACTTCCTAAATATAACCCAGTAGTATAGACATTGAGAGCACCAATTAATAAATGGGACCATTTGAAACTAAAGAGCAGCTATAGACAAAAGACACAATCACTAAGACAAAATGGTAGTGTGTTGAATGGAAAAGTATCTTCACCAGATCCACATTGGACAGAGGACTGATCTTGAAAACTATATAAAAAACCTCAAAAACTAAGCATTACATTATAAAATAATTAATAAAATTTGGGTGGAGATCTAAACAGAGCATAATCAACAGAAGAACTGCAAATAGCCAAAAGACAATTAAGGAATTGCTCAGCATTGTTAGCCATCAGAAAAATGCAAAACAAAATGACTCTGAGATAGCATCTTACAGAAGTCAGAATTGCTAAGATCAAAAACACCAAAGACAGCTTATGTTGGAGAGGATTCAGAGTAAGGGGAACCCTCCTCCATTACCGGTGGGAGTACAGTCTTGGATAACCATTTTGTAAAACATTGCTGTGGTTTTGGATAATTTGAGACTCAGTCTTCCTCAAGACCCAGCAATATCACTCTTGGGAATATACCCAAAGGATGCATACTATTACCACAAGAACATTTGCTCAACTATGTTCATGAAAGCATTATTTGTAATACCCAGAACCTGCAAACAACCTAGGTGCCCCTAAACTTAGGACTAGATAAAGAAATTATGTTATATTTACACAAAGGATTATTAGTCAGAGTTAAAAAGAATGAAATCTTCAAATTTGCATTCAAATGGATAGAATTATATATAAAAACATTCTGAGTGACATAACCTAGACACAGATAGAGAACCATGGTATATACTCATTCATGAGTGAATATTACATGTAAATTAAAGTATAACCAGTCTATAGCCATGATCCCAGAGAAGCTAGGTAGCAAGGAGAACCCTAACAGATACATAAATGGATCCTGCTAGGATTAGAAAACAGACAAGATCTCATGAAAATCTTGGGAATATGGAGGAAGGGTTCAAGAGGTGCGAGAAGAGAGAAAGAGAGGGAAGAGGGAATATGAGGGAACAGGATGCTCATGAAGGGGGAAGGGCAGTGAAGGAGAGCAAGAAAAGAAATATCTTGATTGAGGGAACCAGCAAAGGGTTTGTGAGAAACATGGCACCATGGAAATTCTCAGGAATTTAGAAGGATGACCCCAGTTAAGACTCTAAAGAATAGTGCAGAGGAAACCTAAACTGGCCTTCCTCTTTAATCAGATTGATGAGTACCTTCATTGTCATTATAGAACCTTCATTTAATAACTAATAGAAGCAGATACAGAGATCCACAGTAAAGCATTGGGCCTAGCTTCTGAAGACCAATCCATGAGAGGGTAGAGTGATAAATTGAGCAAAGGGGTCTGGTCTATGATGTTGTTACCCTCAGGAAGAGCTGACCTAAGCTAGTGAGACCTCATTGACTCTGGACTGATTGTGAGGGAACCTGCATAGGATCAACCTAGGACCACTTATGCACAGGACAGCTGTGAGACTTAGAAGGTCTTTGGAATCAAAGAAGTGGACAAGGATTATTCCCTTCAACTGGCTTGAACTGTCGTCTTGGAGAACATTCTTTTTGGAGGAATATCTTGCTCAGTCTAGATATAGGGGCAGGGGCCCTGGTCTTGCCCCAAACTGAAGTATCAGTTTTTATTGACTTGCCTTGGGAAGACTTACCCTTTCTGGAGATTAGACAGTGGCTAGGCAGGTGGGTGGAATGGAAATATTAAAGGAAATTGTAATGTAGATAGCTATGTAAAGGAAGAAAAATTGTATTAAAACATTTTTGATAGAAAAAAGAAAGATAAATAAATAGATACGCACCATACAACTCATTAACTATTGGAACCAATGATAAAATTAAACATATAGATTGCTGGATTCATACTTCTCTTCATATTGGAATTAAGATTAAAACCTCATAGTATTTATTTGCACATAAGGGGCTTCTCCTCAAGCTGGAAGAATTCAAAGATGTTATTAACAGGAATTGGGTCATCATATTACCTGAACAGACTCCAGAAATACAGATTTTCCTTAGACTCAAATGTAACAGTGATAGTCTTTGTGTGTGAAGGGGGTGGGGATAGAAGAGGTATTATTATTATAGATGTGAATGCCTGAAATAATTTGATTTGGATACCCTGTAATGCCAGTATGAAGAAAATATTACACTTGTATGCTAAACTGGACAAGTACACAAACATTGTTAAGTGAGAAGGAAGCTTTGTGAACTAATAGAATTTGTAGTAAGGTAAGCATAATTGGCAACAGAGGGGTAAATACTGAGGAAGGTCATACAACACATATGTGAGTATGATATAATGGAATCTTTTATGTTATCTATTAATTAAAATAATAGTAATTATACACATAAAACAAAAGTGGATATAATGCCAAACACTTACTGATGTAAATTTCATTTGCACTGTTGAAGGAGGATTTTTTCTGATTCTTGAGTTAGAACAATTTTCAATTTCCTGAGAAAGGGGCTGTCTCAAACTTCTTTGCAGGATTTTTGGATCATACTCCTCATACTGTGTCACCTTGACTATCCTTAATACAAGGCAAGGTGTTTATTCTTGCTACAAATTTGAATTACATGTCACATTGATATCCATGGGAGGGCTGATATTTCTCAACAGAAACAGAGGAGGAGTTTGGAGTTAGAGGCAGATGGGAGGTCGGTGAGGACTGAGAAAAGAAGAGGGAGATGAAACTGTAGTTGGTATAAAATAAATAAATACATAAATAAGAAGTTGAATTTGTTTTGTGTTCCTACGGAAGACTCTTCCTATCATATCCTTCTCTGTCACATCCTAGCCCCCCAGGACAGCTCATCACAGAACCATAGCTCATGTACTTTTACATGTCGATCTTTAAATGTACTAAATTCAAAAGGAGAACACTAGTCATGTTTGCCTCATCAAATGCTAAGTAAATCTTACAACCAAGCAGAGAAAGTCTTACACTACTGTTGGGGACCAGTCTCGACAAAAGTACCACTTGCCAGTATAGGGGTGTGGGGATTTAGAAAAATTAGTAAAGAATACAAATATTTTTTAAATTAGTAAAACAGAATAGTGCAGGAAGGGGATTCCAATAAATATTGAAAATGCCCACATATAATTTCCAATTGCTTAAATACTCCAAGCCCCAAAAGGTAGGAGTAAGATTTAAAAAAAAAAAAAAGCTGCATCATTATGATACAAGAAAATGAATAGAACAATTGCTCAAGCTTATGGGGTATATCCATAATTAAATATTCTGTTGCTAGAACAAAGCAAGCCTTGCTCACACCCTAGCTCAAAACATTCTATAGGCAAACTATTCCCTGGTTGGAATCCTATGCTACCTCTAAAGGAAATGGAACCTTAGTTGTATCCTGAGACTTTTGTTTGAGGTAGAAGCATATCTACTCTATATTCCTGAAATACAAGGACTGGCTATTAGCAACACGTGTTGACAATAACCTTGAGAAAGCAGAACTCTCTGATCTAAATCTACATGGGAACTTTGAGGTAGAAACATAATAACCCTGAGGAATAGAGGTATATTTCAACTCTAAGATTTTGGGTCAATGTGGAAATAAGCTCATATTTTGGGGCCTCCATGCCCTACTTTTGTTCTGCTTTTACTGCAGTCCATATCCATTCACTGAAAGAGACTCATCTGCTCACACTCATCAATGCACCCTCACAGTGGCAATGCAGGGTCTAGAAGGCAAGCAAAACAGTTGAGTTGGAAAATGGTATGAAAAGTATTTATGAGTAACTAACCTGAAATGTATCCAGATGTTGGTCCTGAGCAAATTCTATCTTGGTAAATATGTAAATTTTTCTAAAAAAAAGTTTGCTTAAATTCAGGCAAAAGAAAACAAAATATTCATTGAGCACATGGTCACTTCACTTCACAGTGTTCCTTTCCTTTGCAGATTTTCACAAGACATATTCACAACCACTACAGAATCTAAAATGAGAAAAAAAACTGTAGTAAATTACAGATAAAGCAGAAAAAAATGTCAAATGACTAATTGATCTATGAAAACTGATGCTCATGGAGGGAGATATGAGGGAGATTATGTTATAGAAAAAATATTTGCCTTATCTTCTATTTATTATTCATTGTATGGAGGAAGTATAAAAGATATTAGTGAGTGTTTGAAATGTAGAACACAGAATCTGTAGTGATCTTGTTGAATATTCAAAAACATTTTATAATGCTGTAAATGTAACTGATTCATGGGAATTTGGATGATTGAAGAACAGCGGGATTCAGAAATATTTAGAATTGCAGCTGATTATTTGTTCTCAAGACAAAGGAAGCACAGTATTTGGTTAGATATTCTGTTACTGTCAGTCCTGTAGTATAAACCCCACTGTGCAAGCTGTGTGAAACTCAGTTTCTCTAACCATGGAACTGTTGTTCCCTGACAGGGATTTTGTGAAAGAATTCCCAGTGTGCAACTAGGAATTTTGACTTTTTGTGTCTTTCCTGTCTCAATGTGGATCATCTAGCGAAAGCCACTGACATCATTTCTAAAGGCATTAACATAAAAATATTGTTCTGGCAGTCATGGCCCCAAATTTTTCTCAAAATGACATCCCCCATGGAGCCGTAATTTCCACAAAATTAAATGATGTCATGAAACTACCTTAATTCTCCTCATATGTATTTTTGAACCAAATTTGACCACATGCATATCAGGTGCACAGCCATAGGGGAAGAAAGTGTCCAAATTCCCCAGAGGCGAGGAATCAACTGGGAAATAAAGGAATCTTGATACACAAATAGCCTCTCCTTTGGCTGCCGCAGAAATAAAAGCAGGTGGGAAAATATGGGTACCCATATAATGCGCTGATCTGATCTTCACCACACACACTGCCCAGGCTTCAAGAGGGACAAAAATGTTTGCTTTGATTTTTCTCTTCTTTTTCCTGAACATTCCACTTCTTGTGTCCAGGTTCACTCAACCCAGGTGCTTTTGGAGAATGAATGAGAATAAAGATAAGGACGAAGATTTGTTGACAGGTTGTGTCTTCTTCCTTATAACAGAGCAGCGGCCTGTGGAGAAAGATTATTTCAACCACATTCTGAATATACAGTAAGTTTCTTTGAATTGTCTATGTAAATGTCACCATAAATATTTCACAGGGGGTCAGAAATATATGTACAACCACAGGCCTTTATTTGCATAGGACAGTGTTCACTGTCTCATTAAAGTAAAAATTTTTTGTTGTATAAATGATACGTTTGCATTCTTTGGAATATGAGTTGTCACTAATAGTGGTGACTGCTTACTTTCTTTGCACTTACCTGATTGCAGCTGCAGCATGTGATACTTTTCAAACTTGAGAGTGTTACTTACTAGCTTTTAGCCATTATTTAAGAAGCACCCGTCTCTTCTCTGTAGATCTAAACTGGTTACTCACTGTCAACACTATTTAATTTATGCCTTGTTTTTCTCTTAAATAATTTTACTAATTATAGCTTTGTCTTTTACCAGTTTATGCACTATGCACTTTTGATTTTGTGCATTGTTGGTTGTTCTTTTCAAATATAGCACTTTGATCACTATGCCACCCCCAGAGCTCAAATCATCAACAGTTCCTAATGTTTAGTGTGCAGGAGTTAGTGTTTCACTTCCATAAGTTCTTATCTCAAGTACCTGTTGAGTATATACGAAACTTTTGATGGCATTTTCCATGAAGTAATAACAAATATTTTAAGATTTTTTTATTTCAACATGTAGAGGTAAATACTTATATTTATTCATAAAGATACCACAATGGTAAGAAATAAAAATAGAAAATAAATTGTTTTTACGTCTAAATGCACCATTAAGTATGAAAGCGAATGTTTGAGTTTGTTGTTTATTGTTCATATGATAGCTAATGTGTAAGAAGACATGGGAGTTATTAATTATTATTATTAGTAGGAGTTAGTTAATATTATTTAATGGTAAACATGAACACAAAATGGTATTGTTGACTATATTATAAAAATTCATAAATATTTTCCATACATTGCACACTTTATATTATTGTACTTTACAAGCTTGTGATACTGGCACAAACGAATCTCAGTGCAATTTCCAGATGTACATGGTTCTCAATTGCATGCCAGTGTTGTGAGTTTATAGCTGGAAACGTAGACAAAAGATGCTCTGTACAAGAAAATTTAAGTTGTTCAGATATACCAGGTACAATTCCATCGAACTTACCTATGTAAGCATTAAATACTTGGACAATATTGTGGTTTAGGCTCTTAATCTGTGCATTTATGATATGGAGTAGGTGTATCATTATGCATTCAAGGCTAGTGGCAAATAAAAACCAGTTTTACTGAAAATTTTGAAATCCATTCCCTTTTATTGTCTATAAGAGTATTTCTCACGTCCATACACACAAATCAATTTATTTATCAAATGTAGTCTGATAGTTAAATGTATTAAAAATTAAATATTTAAAGAATATTTTGTACCTTTAATCGATAAACCAGAAAGATAAAAAATACAAGATAGTGATGGTAGACATGAGGGAATATATTAACTATATTGTCCACTAAATATGAAAAAATTATTAGTACAAGAACCAAACATTATCCCTAAAAGACTACTGTGCACTCACCAGTCATTCCTTGAATGCCTCATCCGATTAAGTTTGTTTCATAAAACTTACCTGAATCTTGGCTAATGCATTATGTGTACTTTTAATATTGCTCAATTCAAACTGAATATATGATAAGCTTTTCTGTACCACCAAAGCCTGTACCTTTTATTTATCCATTGTGCAAGCACTAAAAAATCAGAGATGCATGGCCTTTTCTGTGAAAGTTGCAAATGGCTCATCTTATTGATGGGAGATTTACTTTCATGAACTTTTAAAGTATTTTTAACCTTTCAGCAACGTATGTCTTTCCAAACTCACAACACAGGATATTTGCTTCAGTTATTGAAGGAGGTTGGGAATATTGTCCAGTACGGGATAATCCTTCTTTTTACTACAAATAATCATATGTAGGTCTCTGTCCATAATAAACACTGTTGCCTTTTATAGAACACAAACTGAAAACTGCCGGTTTGCTCTGTTCTTAAATTTTTGCATTGGTGATGTAGCAAGAATCCTGATATTTTACCAAATATGTTACCAGTGTTTCTATTACCAGCAGGAGTGCAATAATATTGGGTCACAATTACACAGTCTCATTCACTTTATCTAAACAAAATAAAGAAACTCCCCCTAACTATGTCTGTAATGACAAGATCAGGTGTACTATGACGCTTAGAAGACCTTATTGAACAACATCTGTCATAATAGGATTCGTCACAGGTCTCTACAAATCTCAGCAGGTTAGTATTTTTGGATGTTTTTGATAGAAATCCTTGTCTTCATTTGTACTATTCCCAGATGCTAAGAAAAGTGTGAGGAAGATAATGGCCACACATGGATGTCAAAATGTGAGGTTATGGGCTACTATTCAGAGACTTGATGGGGCTTTTACATTTCCTTGTGTGTAACAGAGATGAGAAAAGATTAACAAGTGAGGGAGTTTTCTAGAACACTTGGCAGAACAGTGTTTTTAAGTTCTTAGGAGTGCATGTTACTTTAGCTGCTCCCTGTGTTCATTCAGCTTACCCATCTATGCACCTGTCCACTATCCTAAGTGATTGTGATCAATTTCCTTCTTTGTATCAGATGGCCCACAATGATGCATCTTTAATTCTGGCCATGATTTCTTTCATGCTTTGCTTGATCTAGAACTGGGTTGGGATGCCCATTTCAGACAATGAAGATGGTGCTCAAGTTCTCTCATAACTGAAAAAAGTGATATTAAATATACAGTCTGCTTTGACTTTATGACTATAATCACAGTTAACATGTTTTTTATACTTGTCAAGACCTGAAGTATATGATAACCAAATCATGACATCATCCACAACTTATTTTTCATTTATGGTCACACAGACAGTTCTCTGACTGTGTGCTTCAGAATGTGAGAATCACTAGGTATACAAAGAATATGGGTCACGACCTCACAGTAGGTTGGATGTCTCTATAAGAAATAGAGACTTCACAATTGACTCATCACTTGGGATGTTAACTTTTGCAAACCTACCTGCTGAGATTCATGCTTTTTAAATTTTGACCTTACTTGGACCAATCTCAAATACTCAGATGAATACCTGGCCAGATTAGGTAGATGAAGTTTAGACGTATCAGCTTCTAAGTATCAGACAGTGAAGTTCTCACTCAATGCATCATTGGAATGACTAATGGTACAGACATTTGACATGGCCTTTAGTGAGGTCAGTTATGATGTATACAGTGCTGTGCATACTGTGTCCCATGCAGTGCATGAGATTCTTCAATAAGATAAACAGTCACTGGACGATAGGAAAACATCTGATATTAAATTTTTGAAAGCAGAGTTTCTTTTATTGGATGATATTCAGTGTCATCAATGTCATAGTGCCTAGAGTCTCTCAGATGCCAAAATCTAATACTTTAAGAAATATGCACCATATAGAAAAATTTCTGAACAATTTTCTCTGTGTAAATAAATCTAGGCTTTGATATAAAATTCCAATACAGGCAATGACGGGGAAGAAACTAATTGTCAATGGAAATTAGTGATTGCTACAAAGCACATGAATATCATTCCATACTAATATTGAAAACATATCAGTCCTTAGTTATTAATGACCTCGTGTTGATAAGATGAACACTCCTTTGCTAATTGTCACATATGTGGTAAGTTACTGAATGTGATGTTTTCCGTAAGTTTCCTTAACTGATTCTTCCCCCATGTAGAGTCTGGGGACCTCACATATAACTCTGAGAGTAATTACAGAAGAAACTGTGTTGTGATTCAATTTTGTGCATACATGCATATTCCTTTATGCGAATGGAGATTTCTCACTTTGTATGCCTGTATGTTTGTGTGTTTCTTTGTATCTGGGTCTATATCTGTGTTGCTATATTATATATATTATGTGTGTGTGTATATGTGTGTGTGTGTTTGCTGTATGTTTCAGTATAGCTGCATCTGTATCTGTTTTTAGAAGTGAGCATGAATTTGTCTTGTATCTATGTCTTTCTATATGGGAGTTTTTTATGTATATCTGCCTGTGAATGTTTGTCAATACATGTCTCTTCATGTGCCTATGTGTATGTTCTTCATATTTCTTTATATGTTCTTGAAAACATGTATATCTGTGTTGATATGTATGCTTGTGTGCCTGTTGTTATGTCTTTGTATATGTGCAAAAATTTCTCTATGTCATTCTCACATTATGTGGTTATTTGTATCCATGTATTTCTCCCTGTGTGTATTTGTCTGAGAATATGCATATATGTGTGTCTATCTATCTCTTTTGCATATTCTCTTTCTGTGTTTCTTTGGGTTTTATATGTCTCTCTGTCTACACATGCCACTGTGTTTATCTGTGTGTCATTGCACAAATGGGTGAGTATGTATAAATGAGTATGTTGCTGTAATATGCATTTATTTCTCTATGGATGTGAGTATCTCTGTGTATAGCAGTTTCTGTGTTTATGAGTGTATGTGTGTGTAGTTCTTACCTATGATGAAGCAGCTCAACTGAAGAAGAAGCAGCTGTAATATGAGGTCCATGGAAAGGCTGCAACCCATGGAAAGAAAGAACAAGCCACTAAAGTAGACATGGAAATGTGCAAAAGAGGAAACTGCTTCAAGATGTGAGGGAATGGGGCTGCCTTTAGGAAGAGCTGGTCAATGATCCGCCAGCAACTATAGTTATATTTGGAGTTCCTTTGCCTGCTAACTTTAAGGCCTGTGGTCTTCGGTCTCTGGGAATTGGTAACAGCTAGGAACTCTTGTAAGAGACTGGAAAAGGAAGATGACAGACTTGCTTTGATGACTGGAGGCAAGGGAGGAAAACCCACCTGTGGATGCAGTCACTAAAATAGCTGCAAAGCCCAGGGTGACTGGCTAACTCTTGATTTTGTGCCCAGAGTTGAATGCAGATGATGTTTTTAGCTAATTATTTTTTATCATTGAAAACTCAGGAGTCAGCTATCAGTGTAAGAGCCTGAACAATCAGAGTAGTAGCAGAAAAGCAACAAATGCACACAGATCTCTTTTTTCCCCATCCAAAAGAATCAAATTCTTCTCTAATGTCCCACTATTACTTCCTCTGAGTATCTGTCCTCTCTCCTGCAAAACTTCTGTGGTTAATTTTGTTCAGCTAGTAGCTAGCTACACCCTCCAACTCAATTCAAACTTAATCATCACTCTTGGGAACATTGAATATAATATAATAGTTTGAATGTAATCAAAATATACAATATAAAAGTCTTTCACTTACTTTATGTAGGAACATAGAGCTATTTTACATCGTTTCTGGTTATCATAAAGGGTGTTCTACTGATTTTTTTTCCATAGTCTCATTGTCATTATTAAATAGGATGGCTACTTTTTTAACCTAATATTATATCCCACCACTTTAGGAGTGATTCAGCTGTAGTGATTCTGTGCTATAATTTTTTGAATCACATATATATTGTCTCATATATTCTGCATATACCTTTATTTTAGATTCTTTCTTTTTAATTTGTAGCTTTTTGATGTTCTTTGACAGTCTTACTGATCTTACTAAAAATTCCAATAATATGTTAAATAGACATAGAGAGCATAGACAACCTTGACTTGGTCCCGATTTTAATAGAAATGTTTTGGTTTTTTTTCCTATTATTGTTATGTTGGCCCCAGGAGAACTGTAAATAGCTTTATTATGTTGAGGTATATTCCCTGAATCTACACTTTCCCAAAGTCTATTGTCATGAAAGTCTGTTGGAATTTTTCAAAGGAATTTTAGCATCTAATTAGATTATGATCTTGTATTTTTTTTTCAATTTGCTTATATGGTGAATTATATTGGCTGATTTTCATATTTAGAACCATCCACCAAACTCTGGGATAAAGCCTAGTTGGTCTTTATCTTTGTGATATATTCTTGGATTCAGTCTGAATGTATTTTATACTGATATTCAAAAGGGAAATTCATTAAAATTTTCTTTCATAATCAAATTGTTTGTGGTTTGTGTATCAGATGATTGTGGTCTCATAAAGTGAAGTTGGCAATTTAGCTTCTGTTTATATTTTGTGAAATAACCTGAAAAAAAACCTGTTGTTTGCTCTTACTGGAATATCTGTTAATCTTCTTTGCTAAAACTATCTATCTTTGGGCTTTCTTTAAATGGGAGACTCCTAAAGATTGTTTCTATTTCCTGAGGAGTTGCAGAAGTACATTTATTGATTCTCTGATCTTGATTTAATCTGATAGTTCTAGTGAGAAATTATCTTTTCTTTTAGATTTTTGAATTGTGTTATTGTAAGTTTTTTAAGTAAGACCTAATGATTATCTAGGTTTCCTTGATGTATATTTTTATGTCTCCTCTTTATTTCAGATTCTATTAATTTATATATTCAACCTTTAAGTTATTTTGGATAAGGATTAAGCTTGATTTTCTCAAAGAATCAATTCTTAGTTTCATTGCCTATTTTTATTTTTCTCTTTCATCTAACTTATTAAATACAGATGTCATTTTGATTATTCCTATGCCTTTTCCTTTTGGATGCCCATATTTCTTTTTGTTCTAGAGCATTTAGGTGTGTTTTAGACTGATAGTAGAAGATATAACCTATTTTTTGTAAAATGCTTGATAAGTGACATTTTTACCACTGTTTCCACTTTGTCTCATAATTTGAGTATATGTAGTATTCCTATTTAGTTAAGTCTAAGAAGTCGTTAATTTCATTATTGCTGTCTTGATTCCCTCATCATTCATTTGAGAGTTCTTTATTTTTTATCAGTGTGAAAGCTTTTTGTTTTTCTCTTTAAGTTGATATTCAGGTTAATCTCTGTTTCTTTGATAGGTTGCAGAGGGTTATTTTATTTTTCTTGCATCATTTGAGATTTGCTTTGTGACCATGTATGTGGTCAATTTTGAGGAAAGTTCCATGAGATCCTGAAAAGATGAATTATTCTTTTATGTTTGTGTCCAGCATTCTGTAGATATTTGATGGGCTCTTTTCTTTACAATGTCTCTTACAAGGGGAATTTCTCTGATTTGCTTTTGTTCAGATGACCTTTCCTTTGGAGAAAGTGGGATGTTAAAATTTCTAAAAGAAAGTGTGTGAATTAAGCTTTAGTTATATTTCTTTTACAAATATGAGTCCCCATGAATTAAACTATAGACGTTAAGAAGTGAAATATAGAGTCCAATTTGATCATATGCTCCATCAGTCACAGTCCAGCTTGCTTTGGTAATCTCCCATTAGATAAGCCCCTCTGTCTCAGTGGATGGGTGGACCCCTTGCGGTCCTGACTTCCTTGCTCATGTTCTTCCTCCTTCTGCTCCTCATTTGAACATTGGGAGCTCAGTCCAGTGCTCCAGTGTCGGTCTCTAGCTTCCTCCATTGCCAGATGAAGTTTCTATGGTGATATGCAAGATATTCATCAGTATGGTTATAGGATAGAGCCATTTCAGGATCCCTCTTCTCCAAAGATCTAGCTGGGGACATCTCCATGGACACCTGGGGACACCTCTAGAGTCAAGTCTCTTGCCAACCCTAANAGCTGGGGACATCTCCATGGACACCTGGGGACACCTCTAGAGTCAAGTCTCTTGCCAACCCTAAAATGGCTCCCTTGATTAAGATATATACTTCCCTGCTCCAATATCCACCCTTCCTCCATCCCAACTGTCCCATTTTCTCAAGCTCTCCCCATCCCCCACTTTTCAATTTTTTTTCTCCCCATATCCCCTTATCCCCCACCCACACCCCCATGTTTCAAATTTTTGCCTGGCAATCTTGTCTCCTTCCAATATCCAGGAGAATAACTACATATTTTTCCCCTTTGGGTCCACCTTCTAGTTTAGTTGTGGTGGTGCACGCCGGTAGGATTTGCTGAAGGAGGCAGAGTCAGGAGGATCACGAGTTCGAGGCCAGAGCCGGTCTGAAACAACTCAAAACTGAAAGTTACTGTTCTTCCTGAGGAGTTAGAGTGGTCGCGGAAGGGGTCACTTTGTATCAGACCAAATCTGCCACTGTGGTAGCTTTTGTTGCAAAAACCACAGGTACTTGAGCTTCCGCTAATTCAGGCAGCGGTGTTCCTCTGCAAACTTAGCCAAGGGAGGCAGGGAGGGATTAATTTCTCCGGCGAGCAGGCGGGCCAAATGGGCAGTAGTGGCCAAGTGTATCTCGGACTTGGCACTGGGGCCCGAGTCACTAACTAAAAAACGGCACCTGAAAGTGTGCTGTGTTAGCTAGCGGGCTAAGCACTTGAGTCCAATCGCGCTTCCTAAACTCCAGTAGCTAATCTTGCTCGCAAAGGCTGGGAAAGATCCAGCTTGCGCCCCCCCACCCCCATGCCAGGGCAGGGGGGAAGATAGCCCCACGTTGGGTGCCAAATTGTAACAGAGTAAATGAATGCAGACAGATTGTAAAAATATATACAGCTTTAATGGGGAAATAGACTTACAGAACCACCGTTCCTCGGAGACCAGGAAAACAGAAGGGGCACGCAGGCTCCTGCTCGCCCAATTTATAAGTAAACATTCGCTGGAGGCAAACACGCCCCCTAAGGGGCTGGGCTTATTCCTACACTCAATGTCCTTTATTTATGGCTAGAATCCACTTATGAGTGAGTACATACCATATTCATTTTTTGGGGTCTTGGTTACCACACTCGGGATAGTGTTTTCTATTTCCATCCATTTGCATGCAAAATTCAAGATGTCATTGTTTTTTTACCGCTGAGTAGTACTCTAATATGTATATATTCCACACTTTCTTTACCATTCTCCCATTGAGGTGATCTTCTGAACATGTCTGACAAGGAGGGCTGACTGAGAAGCCAAGAACAATGGCACTGGGTTTTGATCCTACTGCATGTACTGGCTTTGTGGGAGCCTAGTCTGTTTGGATGCTCACCTTCCTAGACCTGGATGGAGGGAGGAGGACCTTGGACTTCTCACAGGGCAGGGAACACTGACTGCTCTTTGGACTAGAGGGGGAGAGGGAGGAGGATGTGGTGAGGAGGGGGAAGGCAAGGGAAATGCAAGGAGGGGAGTAGGTAGAAATTTATAAGTAAAAATAAAAAATAAAATAAAAATAAATTTATCCCAACCA
>NW_026068477.1:74454-79891 GCF_014885135.2 Alexandromys fortis | reverse complement strand
AGACCTGGATGGAGGGGAGAGGACCTTGGACTGCCCACAGGGCAGGGAACCCTGACTGCTCTTTGGACTGGAGATGGAGGGGGAGGGGAGTGGGGGAAGGAGGATGAAAAAGGGAGTCAGGGTGGAGGCGGAAATTTTTAATAAAAATTTTTAATAAAATAATAGAATTAAGCCACTGCCACAAGGCGATATACGTATTAATTGAAATGAGTTAAATAAAAATGTGAGAGTTAGCCAATAAGATGCTAGAGATAATGGGACAAGCAGTTATTTAATTAATACAATTTCTGTGAGGTTATTTTGGGGCTAAGTTAGCCAGGTGGCCAGGACAAACAAGTGGGCCCAACCTTGCAACAGGTCCTCAATCAAATTCATTAAGTTGGTTTTAAGGTCTTATACTTCAACTGTGATGGAAGTCAAGTCTTGCTGTAGTAAGATAACTGGCTTTGGTAGTGACATATTGCCTTGGCTGTTGCTGATAGAATACTAACACTGGTGTCTAGGAATCTGACTTTGTGGTGAATATAGACCGAGGCGCTTGTTTACTAGTTCATCTTTGGATACATGCTTTATTCCTTTGTTTATGCTTCCTCTTTTCTCATCTCACAATTTGCCTAAAGATTTTAAACATATTTCCACTTAAGTCGGAGGATGCATGTCTGGTGGCAATATTGGCCCATGCTCCAGCAATGAGGCTCTCCCTATATTGAGGCTGGGGCTGTTTGATTCATAGAGGTTTGTGATGAGAATATGGTAGGAGAACAAATTGTGGGATTGTATCGGGGTAGGCCATCAATGTTAACCTCTAATATTCCTGTATGTTCTCTGGTTGAGTAGAGACTCTCTTCCAGTGTTAAAGGACTGAAGCACTCTGGTCTGTAGGTTTGGTGATGGGCAATCACTTTTGGGGTATATGGAAAGTGGGTGACATTCAAATATGAGTGTTCCATCTGTAACACTAAGTGGCCATTGTGGTTTTTTGCAGAGCTGGGAAAGTGTCCCTTTACCGGCTGGGGTAATGTAGAAAGGGTGATCAAAACATGGGATATGGTGAACAGTCACAGAGAGAGTGAGAGCCTTGGGGAATTCAATGTGCAAATCTCCTATACGGACTTATGTTGGCAAGCATGTTCCCAGGTAAAGATTTGATAAACCAATGCAAGATTGTGTTAAATCATTGACTTCTCTGTCATTGATGCTCTCTCTGTGGTGAATAGTCATCTGTTCAACTGCCCAAGGAAAGTTTACACAATGTTCAAGACACTTGTGGTAACAGTAAAACTCTTCTAAAAAGGAAATTAGCAAAAAAGTATGTAAAAATTAAAAGTATAAGTATTCTTTCTATGAAAGAATCTGCCTTTCACTTTTCTCTATATCCACACTTGTGGGCAGTCCGAACAGCTCATCAGAGAACCAGAGTCATGCACCTTTTAGATGTTTATTTTTCAATGTACAATAATATATATAGAAGAATAGTAGTCCTGTTTACCTCATCACAAATACTAAATAAGACATAATACCATTCATAGAAAAGACTTGTCCCATATTTCGTAAGTTCTCGGCAGGCATATCCACTGAAAGATGGGCATTGGCCCACACTCATAAAAACACTCTCCCATTATTGGAAGGAGTCTGCTTGGTGGTTCCTGGCCACCTGGCTATCTTAGACCTGAAATAATCACACAGAGAAAGTATTATTTACATCACTGCTTGACTCATTAGCTTTAGCTTATTATTTGATAACTCTTACATATTAATTTAGCACATCTCTATTAATCTGTCTATCACCATGTGACAGTGGCTTTCCAGCAAAGCTTCCAGGCCTCTGTCTCTGGTGGAAGCAGCTCCATGATGTTCCTCTGACTCTGCCTTCTTCCTCCCAACATTCTGTTCCATTTTCTCCTCCTACCTATGTTCTGACCTATCAACAGTTCAAGGGAGATTCTTTTTTCATTAATGGTAACCACAGTACACAGATAGGACTCCCACATCACCTGGTGTCAGAAGTAGGATGCAAGCAGTTCCTTGCAATAATTGATCTGCCAATGTTTGTGAACTAAATCTATGTAAAACCTGAAAACACTTAAAAAAAAACAAAAGAACAGGATTAAGCTTGGTTTGGTAGTGGTATTTTCTTGGATGGGCTTTGTTTGCTTGAGGAAGGCAGAGGCATGGCTTCTTTGGGAAAGAATTTCCTGTTTGGTCCATAGCAGGTAATGAAAGCCAAGCAGTTTTGAAGTGCAGCTTCCTGGGCCATGATTCCAGCACAAACTCTGGCTATGGAGCATTTCAACAGTATTTTTGGGCCTGGGTGCTTGTGTGCCCACTCAGAGTTGGAAGGAAAGTGGATGAGACTATATCCGTGGCTCTGCGTTCTCTGCCTAGGCAGGTGGCAGGATCATGTTTACTAGGCTTGCACTGGTGGGAGAGCAATTTTGACTATTATATATGATTATCTATTAATCTGTATTTCTTAATTATACATCACATTTTTAATAAGCTATACAAACAAAATGCCTTAATCAAGATCAGAAATACATATACATACAACATTGTAGTAGATGACTTATTAAATAAAACCCTATTGTATTTCAGTTACTATCATCCTAAGTGGGCCAAAGTAAATGCCATAGATTACAATCAATTGATGAACATTCATCAATGTGTAGGTTCTAAAGCATATGCTAGGGCAACTAATAATTGTGACACACCTAGCTGTGAAGAGTTTTCCCATAGGTATACAGTTACTCTCTTCAATGATCTGATGTGGTTCCATTATCCTCAAACTGCATCAAGATTGGAAGCAAGAGGCCGGGTGATGGTGGCGCACGCCTTTAATCCCAGCACTCGGCAGAGGCAGGGGGATCTCTGTGAGTTCGAGGCCAGCCTGGTCTACAAGAGCTAGTTCCAGGACAGGCTACAAAGCCACAGAGAAACCCTGTCTCGAAAAACAAAAAACAAAAGACAAAAAAAAAAAAAAACAACAACAACAACAAAAAAAAGATTGGAAGCAAGAGGCCTGTCCATTGTAATCATCATATGTGCTCCTATTTCTCCATACTTCATTTACATACATTAAAATCACTGCCCTTTAATCTCAAAGTTCACTTCTTCCTCTAGTTTTGCTAAAAAAGGAATTATGAACTGTGAATTACATGCTTGCATTCTTTGAAAAGTGCGGTTGACACTTCGCTTGTTACTTACTTGATTGACAGCCCTGGTGTGTGATAGTTAGCAACACATTAGAGAGGGAATAGAGCAGTTACATACTAGCACATCTTTGCCATTATTTTAAAAACAAAGGTATTGTCTCTTTGTATCTAAATTGTTTATTTTCTGACACTTATTTCCTATGTACCTCTTAAATTTGCTTTCAGTAATTTTGCTAATTATAACTCTTTTTTTTACCAATGTGGAGACGACACACATTTTAATTTTTCACGTTTTTAATAGTTGTTATCAAGCGCAGAAATTTAGTCCACTGGGACACTATAACTGCTCAAGTGATTTATGTTTCTTAATGTTTGGGAGACAGGAATTGGTGTTTGGGCTTCACAAGATCTAGTCTCAAATTCCTGTTCTGTGTTACTAAAATTTTCAATGACACTTTTTCTGTGTGGTAATAAAAATATTCAAAAATTATTTTTATTNCTGTGTTACTAAAATTTTCAATGACACTTTTTCTGTGTGGTAATAAAAATATTCAAAAATTATTTTTATTTTAAAAATATATATGTAAATGCATAAAGAAATCATAATAGTACAATATCTAAGTGGGAAATAGGTTCATTTTACTCTGAGAAAACCATTTAGAATGAAGAAGTATGCTTAGTGTTTATTGGTCAAATTATATGAAATGACTAGGAAGAGACGGAAGTTACTGCTCTTCCAAAAAAATAAGAACACAAAGGGGTATTATTCACTCTCACCTTGCTTATTACCCACTTTTATTACAGAAAGCCTCATAAGCATTTTCCTCAGATTTATTCTTCATCATCTTCTATTTTACACAGATGTTAAACTGACATACACAAATGAATGTAGATGTTATTGTTGTGTTAGCGTAACTGGAAATGGAGTCAACGCAGTTTTGTAGTATAAAAAGCAATTGGTCTGAAGTCTCCAGTGAGGATATATGACATTCTGTGTAA
Source organism: Alexandromys fortis (assembly GCF_014885135.2). NCBI lineage: Eukaryota > Metazoa > Chordata > Mammalia > Rodentia > Cricetidae > Alexandromys > Alexandromys fortis. Next base: position 75,740 of record NW_026068477.1, on the reverse strand, counting down.
ATATAAATTAGGTAAAGAGTACTTAGAAGGTAGAACATGGCCTTAATTGCTGCAATAAGAAGCTGGAGCTGGTGAATCTTTGTACTTTTGAGGCCAGTCTAATCTGTAGAAAATTGTTGTTCAAAACTTTGGAATCCATTCTCTATTAATACCCATATTAACACTAATATTGTCTATATACATTGGTGAACACATACATAAAATTTTACAAAATACATCTTTGGTATTTAAATTCATTTAAATATAAATCTTAAAAAGAGATTTTACACTCCATTAGATAAGTCAGTTAAAACAGAATAACAAACATATCAAGGGCATATGTTAACTATAATGACCACTGATTATAAAGAATTGAAAGCATAACAGCCAAATGTTTCCCATACTATTGTACACTCAACAGACATTATTTGACAGTTTTATCAAATTCAGTTAATTTCATAAGAAAATATGATAAACTCATAAGCTCACATGTCTTTGAATTTTTCACATTGATCAATTATTTAGAAATGAATATTTGAATAGGTTTATTGTTTGGTTAAAGCCTCTGCCATTGTCTTTATCTTTAGAGTAAGCCCTCAAAAACCAGAAATTGAAAACACACTCTTTGAAAGTTGCTGAAGTATCACTTTATTTATGGAAGATGCATTCTAATGAACTTTTAAAGCTTTTCAATAGCATCCAGCTACTTATATTATTCTAATCTCACAGCATAGGCCATTTGTATCAGTATTGGCAGTGGTTGAGAATATGGTACAGCTCATAATAATCGATCTGTTGACTACTCAGGATCATGTGTAGATCTCTGTCCATATTAATCACCATATCCTTTTACAGAACAACAACTAAAAACTTCCAGTTTTTACTGGCCTTAGCTTTTTCCATGGATGAAGTCAACAGGAACCCTGATCTTCTACCAAATTCATCATTTATATTTGAATGTTCAGAGCATGGTTGTGCAACTGGGACAATAATAGATAGTCACTTTAACTTTTCTGAAGAAGTTCGTGATATGCCCCCTAATTATGTCTGTTATAATCAGACTATGTGTATCGTGGTCCTTACAGGACCAAATTTGGCAACATCTATGATGGCTGGGACCATGCTCAACCTCCTCAAACCTCAACAGGTGAGATTTTGTGTTGTGACTTTGCAAGAAACTCTAACTCTGTTCTTATAATCCTAGAAGCTAAGAAGATTCTGAGGAGTATACTACCATCAAATTTGCGTTAAATGGTATCGTTCAAGGTTTCATTAATTCGTGATGGGGCCTATTTTCCCTTTTTGAA
>NW_026068477.1:67621-71233 GCF_014885135.2 Alexandromys fortis | reverse complement strand
GGAGAGGGTTGGGGGAGAATGTGGGAAGTGGGAGGAGGGAAGGAAGTGGGAATTTTTATTTGTATTATTTTTAAAGTTAAAAAAAAACAAACAAACAAAAATGTTGTTATCAAATATAGAAATTTAGTCCACTGGGACACTCTACTCAAGGGATTTATATTTCTTAATGTTTGGAGTAGAGAAATTAGTGTTTTGGCTTCACAAGATCTAGTCTCACATTCCTGTTGTGGTTACTCAGTTTTCAATGACACTTTTTCTGTGTGATAATAAAAATATTCAAAATTTATTTTTAATTTGAAAATTATAGGTAAATACATAAAGACATCATAGCAGTACAATATCTAAGTGGTAAATAGATTCATTTTACTCTGAGTGAATTATTTGGAGTGAAGAGGTATTATAAGAGGACATTGGGTGCCATTCTGTAACATGAGGGGATTCTTGTTGGAGTTTCTGTCCTGCCAGGTCCCCACAGCCAGTAAGCCCCAAAGAAAATCACACAGAGAGTCTACATTAGCTATAAACTGATTGGCCCATTAGCTCAGGCTTCTTGTTAGCTTTTATAACTTATATTAGCCCATTATTCTTATCTATGTTAGCCACATGGCTTGGTACCTTTTTCAGTGGGGTAGGTCACATCCCGCTTCTTCGGTGATCTGGGCTGGACTGCAGAAATAGCTTCCTTCTTCCTAGAATACTCCTGTTCTCTCTGATCCTCCTCGACTTCCTGTCTGGTTTTCCTGCCTATACTTCCTGCCTAGCTATCTGCCAATCAGTGTTTATTTAGAACATGATTGAAAGAATACAGACAATTCTCCTGCACCAGGAATAATTGATGTTTATCAGTCAGATGATATGAAATGACTAGGAAGAGACAGAAGTTAAAGCTCTTCCCAAAAATATAAACACAAATTGGTATTATTCACTTCCAACATAGTTGTTACCCAATTTTATTACAAAAAAAGAAAGCCTCATAAACATTTTCCTCACATTTTATGCTTTATCATGTTCTGTTTTACAAAGATATTAACTGGCATATACAAATTTATGTAGGATACTATTGTTGTGTTACTGTAACTGGAAAGGTAGTAAAAGCAGTTTGTTAGTATAAAAAATATATTGGTCAGATATATCCATATATCCAGATATATGACATTCTTTGTAAACATAAAATAGGTGAAGAGTACTTAGAAGGTAGTACATGGCCTTAATCTCTGCAAAAACCTGGAGCTGGCATGCTGGCATATCTCTGTACATTTGAGGACAGTCTCATCTGTAGAAATTATGATAAACTTATTGGTTCACATGTCTCTTTAATTTTTCACATTGCTCTATGATTTAAAAATAAATACATGAATAGGTATATTGATTGGTTAAAACCTTTGCCATTGTCTTTATCTTTAGAGTAAGCACTCAAAAACCAGAGGTTGAAAACAAACTCTTTGAAAGATGCTGATGGCTCATCTTTTTTATAGAAGATGCACTCTGATTAACTTTTAAAGCTTATTACAAGCTTCCAGATACTTATATTATTCCAATCTCAAAGCATAGGTCATTGTTTCAGTATTGGCAGTGGTTGGGAATACTGTACAACTCAGAATAGTCCATCTATTGATTACACAAGATCATCTGTAGATCTTTGTACATATTAATAACCATATTTTTTTACAGAACAACTAAAAACCTCCAGTTTTTACTGGTCTTAGCTTTTGCCATGGATGAAGTCAACAGGAAGCCTGATCTTTTACCAAATTCATCATTTGTATTTGGATGCCCAGATGGTGGTTGTGCATTTGGGATTAACTTTCAGAGTGACTTGAAATTTTCTGAAGAAGTTCATCATTTACCCCCTAATTATATCTGCAATAAACAGACTATGTGTGAAATGGTGCTTACAGGACCAAATTTGGCAATATCTGTGATGGTTGGGACCATGTTTAACCTCTTCATACCTCAACAGGTGAGATTTTGTAATGTGAGTTTGCCACAAATTCTCATTCTCCCGTTATAAGTCCTAGATGCTAAGTAGATTGTGAGGAGTATACTACCTTCAAATTTGTGTTAAACAGTGTAGTTCATGGTTATTATTCAGGCTTGATGGGGTTTCATGTCCTTTTTTGAAATTGAGATGAGGGAAGAAGTAACATATAAGTAGTTTTTAAGGAACTCTTGACCGAAAGTATGTTTACAAGTTCTTATGACTGTGTGCTGCCTCATGCTGCTCCCTGTGTTGTAGGTCCTTCAGATTACCTATGGACCTTTCCATCCCATCCTGAGCAATCGTGAACAATTTCCCTCTCTGTATCAGATGGCTGCCAAGGACACATCTTTAGCCCTGGCCATGATCTCTTTGATGCTTTACTTCAACTGGAACTGGATTGGACTGGCCATCTCAGACAATGATCAGGGTACTCAATTTCTCACACAATTAAGAGGAGAGATGGAAAAAAATACAATCTGCTTAGCTTTTGTGAGTGTGATCCCAGTCAAGATGCATTTATTCTTGACAAAAGGTGAAGTGTATTATAACCAAATAGTGACATCATCCACAAATGTAGTTATCATTTATGGTGACCCAGAGAGTTCTCTAGCTGTGGGCTTTAGAAGGTGGCAATCTCTAGGTTTACAGAGAATATGGGTCACCACCTCACAGTGGGATGGCACTACAACTAAGAATGACTTCCCACTTAATTCATTCAATGGAAAAATAACTTTTGCACACCATCATGCTGAGATTTCTCATTTTAAAACATTTGTCCAGACATTGAACCCTCTCAAATACACAGATGAATTCCTGGCCAGGCTGGAGTGGATGAACTTGAACTGCAAAGTCTCAGCTTCTATGTGTAAGACCCTGAAGAATTGCTTATCCAATGCCTCATTGCAATGGTTAAAGGCACAGACTTTTGACATGGCTTTTAGTGATGAGAGTTATGATATATATAATGCAGTGTATGCTGTGGCCCATGCCTTCCATGCAATGCTTCTTCAGCATGTTTACAATCAATCCGTGGATAATGGAAAAGGACATTATGCTCACTGCTTGAAGGTAGTGTTTCCTCTTTTGGATGAAATTTGATGTCGTCAATGTCTTTAAATGTCTGTCAAATGTCCATTTACTAAATTAGGGAATATTTCATTAAATAGAAAGATTTATGGAAATTTTTTTCTTCATAATGATGTAAATCTGGATGCTGGTATAAATGTTAATGCAAAAGACATGGTGTGGAAGGTACAATGTGTAAAGAAAGTACACTGATATTGTTACAGAGTACCTGACAATCACCACAGCTATTCTAAAACTGTAAGCCCAAGTCCTTCTTCCTTAATCCTCTTCCTAATGAGAAGATTAATCCTTGCATATTTATTGTCAAATATGAGATAATCCGTTTATGAGATGATTTTCACAAGTGTTCTAAACTGAATCTGCTCACACTGTAGGACCTCATTTCTCATCCCGAGTGAAAGTAATTACACAGTAAACAGTGTCATACTTCAGTTAAGACATACAGTTGTATACATAAGTATGAATGCATGGTTCTTCTTGTGTATGGTTTCACATTTTTGTGTTTCCAGGTATCTCTTATTGTATCTGTGTTAGTGGGTATATAT
>NW_026068477.1:58056-60846 GCF_014885135.2 Alexandromys fortis | reverse complement strand
TCTTTCTGTATGGGAGTTGGTTTCTGTGAATAACTTTTTGTGTATTTTTTTCAGTTCATGTGTTTATATGTGTTGACTTCACTGTTGTATATTGCTTGAACATATGTATATCTTTTTTGTTTGTCTGTCTGATTCTCTGAATCTATCTTTGTATATGAGCATAAATCCATCAATATCAATAGCTCTCTATGTATTTGTTTTTGTCTGTGAGTGTCTCCTTGTGTGTATTTGTAATTTAATTTGCGCATGTTATTTGTGGCCCTCTTTATGTGTTTCACAACTTTCTGTTTTTGTGTGTCTGTTTTGGTACATATGTCTCACTGTGCATGTCTTTGTTTTCATGTGTGAGTGTTGGCATTTGTGTGTCTGTCTATATAAAATGTATGTAGATGTATTATGTATGTCTATATGGAAGTGAATCTCTGACTATATGTCTCTGTTTCTCTCTCTTATGGTGTGTGTGTGTTTTCATATTGGTTTTATGTATCTGCGTATATGTCTGTGTTTCTGTTTGGTACTTTTCTCTGAAAGAACTTAAATTCTAGGAGCATTATGATAATTTTATTTGTCCACATGTTTTACTGTTATTTCTCTCCTGAACACCTTCAATAATACTGCCTTTAAGATGAAATAAAATGCATTTTATGAATTCAAGGAAGGGCACACACATTATAGAATGGTGTGTCTCTTTCAGTTACACTCCTTTCTGAGGAAAGCATGCTTCACTAATCCAGTTGGAGGCAGAGTGATTATGAACCAGAAAGAAAATCTTCAGAAAGAGTATGACATTTTTCATATTTGGAATTTCCCATATGGTCTTGGACTTAAGGTGAAAAGAGGAGAGTTTAGCTCATATTCTCCATATGGTCAACAGCTGCATATATATGAAGACATGATAGAGCATGCAACAGGAAGTAGACAGGTGGGTCTGACTTAACTGCATTCTTTTGCATTACACAGCAGTAACATAGACAATGGGATTGATTTGTGCTGTCTTATAACCAACTAAAAGCAATTAGTCACATTACAAAGCATTTACTGTCCTCCTATTGTGTGTTTCTACATCCATTTTTGATGTGACTTTAAGGATTTCAGATATACGTACAACTAATTTTTATCATTCTAGAATATCTTTCTTTTTTAATATATAATGTATAATGAATGTTACTACTGTGCTGTATTTTTATTGATTATTATTGAGCTCTACATTTTTCTCTGCTCTTCCTCTCCCATACAACCCTCCCCCCAAAAGTACCCATGTTTTCAATTTACTCAGGAGATACTGTCTTTTTCTACTTCCTGTGTAGATTAGATCTATGTATGTCTCTCCTATTGTCCTCATTGTTGTCTAAGTTCTCTGGGATTGTGGTTTGTCAGCTGGTTTTCTTAGCTTCTTGTTTAAAACCACTTCTGAGGGAGTACATATGATAACTGTCTTTCTGTGTCTGGGTTACCTCACTCAAAATTATGTTTCCTAGCTCCATCCATTTTCCTTCAAATTTTCAGATGCCGTTATCTTTTTCTGCTGTGTAGTACTCCAGTGTGTAATGTACCACTTTTTTTTAAACCATTCTTTGGTAAGGAGCATTAGGCTGTCTCCAGGTTCTGGGATGACAAACAATGCTGCTATGGATATAGCTGATGATGTGTCCTTGTGGTTACAATTGAGCATCATTGGATAAATACCCCAAAGTGGTATTACTGTGTTTTAGGAAAGGTTATTTCCTACTTTTCTGAGAAATCATCCTACTGGCTTCCAAACGGGTTGTACCATCTTGCATTCTCACCAGCAATTCAAAAGTGCTCCCTTTACCCCACACCTCTCCAGCATAAGTAGTCATCAGTGTTTTTTGTCTTCATCATTCTTACAGTTGTACTATCATCAAAAAGCCAATCACACCAAACCTTATAGAAGAGAAAGTGGAAAGTACGCTTGAATGCATTGGCAAAGGAGACCACATCCTATATATAACCCCATCAGTACAGACACTGAGAGAAACAATTAATAAATGGGACCTCCTGAAAATTTATAGCTTCTGTAAAGCAAAAGACACTGTCAATAAGATAAAACAACATCCTACATAATGTGAAAAAATCTTCACCAACCCCACATCAGACAGAGGTCTGCTCTCCAAAATATACATAAATCTCAAGAAATTGGTCATCAAGAGAACAAATAATTCAAATCAAACTTTTACTCAGGTTCCTCAAATATGTGGAGGATTTGTAAAGCATTTACACCTCAGGAAACACCATTGTTTCCAGCTCAATAGATATCAGTTATGCCCTCCCTCACTCTAGCTATTTAGCTGTATTTTTCTTTATAATATGTCATGCTTTGCAGTGCTGCTTTTTAGAGTACATGTGTGCTATCTGATATTTTAAGAGATATTCCAATAGAACATCCCCATTGTCTCAATGTGTGGGTGCACCCCTCGCGGTCCTGAGTTCCTTGCTCGTGCTCGCTCTCCTTCTGCTCCTGATTTGGACCTTGAGATTTCAGACCGGTGCTCCAATGTGGGTCTCTGTCTCTATCTCTGTCTCCTTTCATTGCCTGATGAAGGTTAATATTCAGGAGGATGCCTATATGTTTTTCTTTGGGTTCTCCTTCTTATTTAGCTTCTCTAAGAACCCGAATTATAGGCTCAATGTCCTTTATTTATGGCTAGAAACCAAATATGAGTGAGTACATCCCATGTTCCTCTTTTTGGGTCTGGCTTACCTCACTCAGGATAGTGTTTTCTATTTCCATCCATTTGCCTGCAAACTTCAAGAAGTCCTTGTTTTTTA
>NW_026068477.1:51188-55485 GCF_014885135.2 Alexandromys fortis | reverse complement strand
CATTCTTCCTCCAAAATTTCTAGGTATGGGTAGCTACTCAAATTTACATCAGTTTGTTTCCATACATTTGCATGCATGGTATTATAAAAGATATTAAGCTTAATCTGATAACTCTTTTGGTGTATATAAAATTAGCTAATTGGTATATCAACATGATGATAAAATATAGTTATAGAAGTAGGTAAAACTCCTGACACCAGCATGTATCTGATTTTTCACAGATGCCGCCCTCTGTGTGCAGTGCTGATTGTCTTCCTGGATTCAGAAAATTCTGGCAGGAGGGAATGGCAGCCTGCTGTTTTGATTGCAGCCCCTGCCCACAAAATGAAGTTTCTAATGAGACAAGTGAGTGTTTGCTAATGAGATAAATTCTTCACATCACATAGATCATCTTCTCTCAGTCATACTGAGTTGATCAAATGGAGCAAAACACAATTGAAGAAATAAAATATATTACTTTCCTAAGTTAATTTTTATAGGTCTATGATTATTAAAAAATTCATTTTTAAAAACTTATTATACCATTGTAGTTGCATTTCAATTGTATTTTAATAAATAAAGACTGTCTGAAGATCTAAGAGTAAAACAGTCTCACCAGTCAGCCTTACAGACCATATTATGGTAACACACACCTTTAATCCCAGTAGCCACAATGGCATGCACCATGTTTAATCCTAGTCACTACCCTAGCTGATATAGGAATCAGGGGGTGCATACCTTTAATCCCAGTGCTATATGCCTTTAGTCCGAGCCCTAGAGAGGAAGATGGACTGTTCTCAGACATGGTCTGTTAGTTTTATGTACTTCACATTCGCTTTATTTTTGTATATTGTATACAAATTTTGTATATTGATACCAATTTTGTATATTGATACAAATTTGAGATTAATTTTGTTAAAACATCTTGTACAAGCATTTTGAATCTTGTTCAAGGTATTGTACCTATACAGCTCATTTAACAATATAATGCTAATTTCTAATCCTTGAAAATTAGTATTATCAACTGTTTAGGAATATAGAGCAGACCAATCTACTCCAGAGAAGATAATGGATACTGAAGAAACTCCACATGGAGTTTACTTTCCTTGTTGCAAAGTAAGTCATTGATAGAAAGTAAATTAGCTATAAGCGTTTGGACTCACCAAGATAAGCTACAGACTAAATATTTTTCTTAATATGTCAAATGCAAATTGACTCCATATTGTGGATATATTTCTTCCCTGTATATGTTATATATTGTCATTGTACTTATTGTATATAGTTTTTATATTAATTATAGCCTTTTTATTATTTTTTTTAACAAAAAAGGGAAATGTAGAGTCATTTCAATTGTACTTTAATAAAGACTGTCTGAAGGTATGAGGGTAAAACTGTTTTACTTTTCAGCATTATAGAAGAGATTATGGTAAGAAAAAACACCTTTAATCCCAGTAGCCACCCTGGTTAATATAGAAATTGGGTTTTATGTGCCTTTATCCCAGAGTTGCATGCTTTTAATCACAAACCTAGAATGAAATATAAAATGGGGTAGGAAGATAGCTCTCAGACACAGTCTCTTTCTGAGATTGCCATTTCAGACTGAGGTCAAGGTAAGAGCCAGGGACTGGGTGTTTTGCTTTTTAGATCTTCAGGTTGAACCCCAATTTCTGACCCAGAGTTTTTACTAATCGTGCTTCATACCATGACATACATCTTTGATTCCTTGAAAGTCTGTATTAGCTGGACTTTTCTCAAAGAAACAGTTTTGACAGTCATACAACATAGTGACCGAATTCTACACAAGTGTGGAATGTTCTATAGATGTCTGTTAAGACCATTTGATTAATAACATATGTTAGTTTTCTTATTTCTCTGTTAAGTTTCTATTTGGTTGTCCTGTGCATTGGAGAGAGAGTAGTGTGTGGGGTTTGATGTGTGATTTGAGTTCTAGTAATGTTTCTTTTACATATGTGGGTGCTTTTATATTAGGGGCATAGATATTCAGGATTGAGACTTCATCTTGATGAATTTTTCCTGTTATGAGTATAAAGTGCCCTTCTGCATCTCTTCTGACTGATTTTAGATTGAAATGAATTTTGTTAGATACTAGGATAGTCACACGCACTTGTTTCCTAGGTCTGTTTGATTGGAAAATCTTTTCCCAACCCTTTACTCTGAAATAGTGTTTGTCTTTAATGTTGAGGTGTGTTTCTTGTAAATAGCATAATGTTGGGTCCTGTTTTCATTACCATTCTCTTAACCTGTGACTTTTTACTGGTGAATTGAATCCATTGCTATTAAACGATATTAATGACCAGTGGTTGTGTTGTTGTCTCCTTTTTTTTTTTTTTTGGTGGTAGTGTTTGTGTGTTTCCCCTCTTTGAGTTGTGTTGGTGGAGGGTTGTCAGATGTCTGTGCTATTGTGGGTGTTGTTGGCTTCCTTGGGTTGTGGTTTTCCTTCTAGTACTTTCTGTAAGTACTGGGTTTGTGTATACATATTGTTTAAATCCGTTTTTATCATGGAATATCTTGGTTTCTCCATCGATGGTGAAAGAAAGCTTTGTGGGGTATAGTAGCCTGTGCTTGCATCCATGGTCTGTTAGAGTCTGCAGCACATCTATCCAAGACCTTCTGGCTTTCATGATTTCATTTGAGAAGTCAGGTGTAATTCTGATAGGCTTACCTATTTATGTTACTTGACCTTCTTCCTTTGAAGCTCTTAATATTCTTTCTTTATTCAGTATGTTTTGTGTTTTGATTATTATATGGCAAGGGGATTGATCCAGTCTATTTGGTGATCTCTAAGCTTCCTGTACTTTCATAGGAAAGGCCATTCACAGTGAGACCACTTACTTCCCGTTGCTTATGGATCAAAGACCTAGAATAATCAGCTCCCTCTCCAGCACCATGTCTTCCTCCATGTTTGCATGTCCCAGGATCGTAATAATGGAATTAGCCTCCAAACTATAGGACATCCAGCTAAATGTTATTGAAGTTTAGTGAGCAAAAAAGTGTTTCATGACAGTACAAATTAAGCTGTCCAAACAAAATTATTTGTCCTATCGGGGGTTCTGCTTTTACCTTTATAAACTGCTATTTTCCTATTAGCCACACTGTCTCCTCTAACCAGAGACAGTGCTATGTACTTCTTGACCAAAACCCCTTCCCTCCTCTCTTGTTGACTTACTCCTATTCATTCTCTATCTCTTATCTTTGATTCTTTTTCCCTACCCATTGTCCTCTTGGACAAATCAATCTCCTTTTAGTTGAGAACTTGATCTTAGTATGTTGTGTGCAGACTCCAAGGGTCCCTACAGATTCTGTTTCCTGTTTCGTATATGTCAGTGTGTTCGGGCTGGTGAATTTATACTAGAAAATGTATCACATAACTTGTCATATAGAAGACATGATGTCCATCTATTTCAGGGAAACAATTCATAAAACAGAAAGACATCAAAAATCTCTGTAACCAAGGGATCTGAGATATTAAAATACACTCTGTGCAATACAGTGATTAATCATTTTAATCTCTGTAAACTCACTAGTTTCAGTCAACTCATCATAGCATTTAGAAAGTACTGAAAATATCTGTGTTTTCTAATAATATAGAATAGTATCATCATCACATAGTTAAATAGACAACATATTATTTTATTTCATTTCCCATACATATAATAATAAATATTCTGAAATGAAAGTATTGCTATGCAGCAGGGTCTCTCAGCTACATCATCAGCAAAGATGTAGATATTGCAATGTTTACTCAACACACTGAATCGAAATATTCTGTCAATAAATGGCAGTAGTTGTAGTAATCATGCTTTTCTGTCTCCAGAAGATGTAGATAAATGTGTGAGGTGTCCAGAGGACCAGTATGCCAACAGAGAGAAGAACCAGTGTATTCAAAAAGATGTGGTCTTCCTGAACTACCATGACACCTTAGGGATGGTTCTTACCTTAATGGCCTTGTTCTTCTCTGCATTCACAACTGTGGTTCTTGGGGTCTTTGTGAAGTATCATGACACTCCCATTGTGAAGGCCAACAACCAGAATCTCAGCTACATTTTGCTAATTTCACTCATCTTTTGTTTCCTGTGTCCCTTGCTTTTCATTGGGCATCCCAACTCAGCTACCTGTGTTCTGCAACAAATCACATTTGGTGTTGTATTTACTCTGGCTGTTTCCACTGTGTTGGCCAAAACAGTGACTGTGCTGCTTGCTTTCAAAGTCACAGTCCCTGGAACAAGGATGAGGTATTTTCTGGTTTCTGGTGTTCCCAACTACATCATTGCCATCTGTATGCTCATCCAAATTATTC
>NW_026068477.1:40097-50065 GCF_014885135.2 Alexandromys fortis | reverse complement strand
GTATATTTCTCATGTACTATTTTGAATGGAAAAATATAAAACTGTATGTTGTATATATTTGATTAAATATAATGAATTCATTATTGTACTATTTTTTACTTTTTAAAACACAAAAGAAAAGGTGAAAGATATATATCTATCTAGATATACCTAGACATATAGATAGATATCTTTCAGTGGTTAAATTTAGACTTTGAAAAACTTAATTTATGAAACTGAAATACTTTAATAGTCATTCCCTGAAGATGCACAGTTAGTGTGATGAACACTTGCTTTTGTCTGGTACATGAGGTTGTTTTCTCTTTTGTCTGTCTTACTGTGATCTTTGTGCATAGAAACATAGAGCACAGACTCTCCTATAATGTGCATTGTTAGCTCTACATAACAAAACTTATTCTTCTCTTTACCCTACTGATAGTACAAATTGTATTAAATATAATGTTCTTCTTAAAATTGAATTTTACAGAACACTGAAATTGAACAGTGGTTTTATTTTTTTCCTTCATTAAAAATATTTTTCCACATAATATCCCTTGGTTCGGGCTTCTCCTGCCTTTATTTCTTTATTCTTCCATACTCCTTCCCATAACCTCTTTATGTTATCTTATCCACCCCTTTCTATCTCTCATTGAAAAACAAACAGTTTTCTGTAGGAAAGTAATATAAAATTATACTAAGATTAAGAAAAGCTAACACATTATGTTAGGTCAAAATAAGGAAACAAAAATAAAAGATCTAAAGAGAATGGGTGAGAATCAGACCAATGGAATTGCACACTCAGGAATCCCATAAAAATTTAACCTGAAACCTATAATATTTATGCATAGTATCTATATGAAAAAAGTGGGAATTAATATATATGTATATTATGATTATATATGCATATATTGCACAATACATGTGATATGACAAGCCAAACATTTAGAGACAAGGGGAAACTCTGACACAACATTATAAGACAAGGACATCTGCAAATGAGGCTTAGTGAATTATCTGTTCACCTCTGTTTCTGGACATGCAAATTCCCTATTGAGACTATTTGGAGGAAAGGCAATTATCATTAGTCAGTGATTATAAATTGGGTATTGCTTCAGGATTAGGGATGTAGCTTGTGTTTACTTCTACTTTCAGGTATGTCACCCCAAATGGGAAACACACATGTAAGAACTGTGCCTGGTGCTTCAGGTTCTGTGATTTCTTCTGTGTTTCAATCCTGTTTATATAGAAGGCCTTTTTTCTTTGGTGTCCTCCATCCAGCCTGGCTTTAATACACTGTACATCATCTTCCATACTATTTTCCGTGACTTGCATGGAGATATGTAAAGGAAACAACCCTTTTAAACTTAGATTTTATTTTCTCACCACGATGTCTGGTTGCTGGTTTCTATATTTCTTTCTTTCTGTAGCAGAAAGTTTCTCTGATGGTGTCTAAGCAAGGCCCTGATCTAGAAGTGTACCACAATGCCATTGCAAGATATTTATTGCTGCTATTAGCACATTAGGGTTTGGTTTTACTGTAGATAACTGGACTATCTAGTCTCTGATTTTTCTTCACTGAAGCCGCATCTGGTTAGATCAATTTCATGGAGTTGGTACTCAATCAAACCTGGTATTGGTTGTTTACTCTTAGAAATGTTGTGCAACCATTCCCTAATCTATCTTGCAGGCAGGACATCTTTGTAAATGAAAGGGTTTTTGGATGTGTTGTAATTTACAACTCAATTTTGTATAGGATAAATTTCATTTCAGAGCCTGGCGATGGTGGCGCACGCCTTTAATCCCAGCACTCGGGAGGCAGAGGCAGGTGGATCTCTGTGAGTTCGAGACCAGCCTGGTCTACAAGAGCTANGGAATCCCATAAAAATTTAACCTGAAACCTATAATATTTATGCATAGTATCTATATGAAAAAAGTGGGAATTAATATATATGTATATTATGATTATATATGCATATATTGCACAATACATGTGATATGACAAGCCAAACATTTAGAGACAAGGGGAAACTCTGACACAACATTATAAGACAAGGACATCTGCAAATGAGGCTTAGTGAATTATCTGTTCACCTCTGTTTCTGGACATGCAAATTCCCTATTGAGACTATTTGGAGGAAAGGCAATTATCATTAGTCAGTGATTATAAATTGGGTATTGCTTCAGGATTAGGGATGTAGCTTGTGTTTACTTCTACTTTCAGGTATGTCACCCCAAATGGGAAACACACATGTAAGAACTGTGCCTGGTGCTTCAGGTTCTGTGATTTCTTCTGTGTTTCAATCCTGTTTATATAGAAGGCCTTTTTTCTTTGGTGTCCTCCATCCAGCCTGGCTTTAATACACTGTACATCATCTTCCATACTATTTTCCGTGACTTGCATGGAGATATGTAAAGGAAACAACCCTTTTAAACTTAGATTTTATTTTCTCACCACGATGTCTGGTTGCTGGTTTCTATATTTCTTTCTTTCTGTAGCAGAAAGTTTCTCTGATGGTGTCTAAGCAAGGCCCTGATCTAGAAGTGTACCACAATGCCATTGCAAGATATTTATTGCTGCTATTAGCACATTAGGGTTTGGTTTTACTGTAGATAACTGGACTATCTAGTCTCTGATTTTTCTTCACTGAAGCCGCATCTGGTTAGATCAATTTCATGGAGTTGGTACTCAATCAAACCTGGTATTGGTTGTTTACTCTTAGAAATGTTGTGCAACCATTCCCTAATCTATCTTGCAGGCAGGACATCTTTGTAAATGAAAGGGTTTTTGGATGTGTTGTAATTTACAACTCAATTTTGTATAGGATAAATTTCATTTCAGAGCCTGGCGATGGTGGCGCACGCCTTTAATCCCAGCACTCGGGAGGCAGAGGCAGGTGGATCTCTGTGAGTTCGAGACCAGCCTGGTCTACAAGAGCTAGTTCCAGGACAGGCTCCAAAGCCACAGAGAAACCCTGTCTCAAAAAACGAAAAAAAAATTCATTTCAGTACCAATGACATGAGTATAGTGGGAGAAAGCTCAATGAGAGCACCAGGACAACTTCTCCATGTTCAATCTGTTGTGAAGGCGAAGTTGTTAAGGTTTTATTAAAGGACATTGCCATCAATCTGTGGAAAATAATGTATAATCCTGTCCACAAGCAAGGTGCCTGGGGACAGCCATTGTATTACTTTTAGGCAATAACTCAATTAGATGTAACCAAATGATAGTGTGAATGCTTCTTTTATTTGTTTGTGAATTCATTTAGATCTCCTTCAGAGATATATATAGTTTAGGAAGCTTTATCTTATTTGGTTCCAACAGTATTCATCAAATGACCATTTATTTTAGCAATCTTGACAGAAAGAACCAAAAGGTGAATGACTGTGCACCCCAATCTCTAGTCTCTCCATACCTAAGTGAAATCATGTGTCCTCCCATACCTATGTCAGCTTCTCTAGTCAGCCAGCAGTCAAGGTTCCTGTAGGTAGGCTGTTCCAACTCCCCATTCCATCTGTCAGACCATGAAAGCTACAAGTCCCATTCCACCCCCAAACCTTCCTGACAACCAACCACAACCTCAGAGGAACTATGAAACACAGATGCTACTACACAGAGAGGATCAAAAGAGAAACCTTGAAGCACAAAACTGTGATTGCACAGAGTGGACCAAGAGAGCAGATTAAGAGAGCAGAGCCCTGAGTGGATTCAGTGGCTACCTGAGACACAGAGAGCAACAGTACAGAGCAGAACAAGAAAAGTTCTGATAGACACAGACAGATACACCAAGGACTGAACAATATACAAAGACACTGCTGGGACCAACTGGAGTAAGAAATGGATAGGGAACAATATAAAAATTTCTCTAAGGGAAGCTAAATACGAAGGAGAACCCAAAGAAAAACATATAGGCATCCTCCTGAATATTAACCTTCATCAGGCGATGAAAGGAGACAGAGACAGGGACCCACATTGGAGCACTGGACTGAAATCTCAAGGTCCAAATCAGGAGCAGAAGGAGAGAGAGCACGAGCAAGGAACTCAGGACCGCGAGGGGGGCACCCATACACTGAGACAATGGGGATGTTCTATCAGGAATTCACCAAGGCCAGCTGGCCTGGGTCTGAAAAAGCCTGGGTTAAAACCGGTCTCGCTGAACATAGCGGACAATGAGGACTACTGAGACCTCAAGAACAATGGCAATGGGTTTTTGATCCTACTGCACCTATTGATTTTGTGGGAGCCTAGGCAGTTTGGATGCTCACCTTACTAGACCTGGATGGAGGTGGGTGGTCCTTGGACTTCCCACAGGGCAGGGAACCCTGATTGCTCTTTGGGCTGACGAAGGAGGGGGACTTGGTTGGGGGAGGGGGAGAGAAAGGGGAAGCAGCGGTGGGGAAGAGACAGAAATCTTAAATAAGTAAATAAAAATTTCTTAAGGGCTGGAGAGATGACTCAGCGGTTAAGAGCATTGCCTGCTCTTCCAAAGGTCCTGAGTTCAATTCCCAGCAACCACATGGTGGCTCACAACCTTCTGTAATGAGATCTGGTGCCCTCTTCTGGCATACACACAGACAGAATATTGTATACATAATAATAAGTAAATATTTTAAAAAAATTTTTTCTCCAAAACCTAAGAAACAACATAGTAACACCAGAAATCAGTGATACAGAAAGACTTGATCATGCTAACCCAAAACAAGAGAAGAAAATGATTTCAAATATAACTTTATCAAGATGATAGAGAACTTTAAAGGGGAAATGAAAAAGTCCCTTAAAAATTAGGGAAAATACAATCAAAAAGTCAATAAATCACACAGAAAAAAAAAAGAAAACCAGGAAAAAAAACAACCAGGAGAAACAAGCAACTCAAACAGTTCAAGACTTGAAGACTGATATATGAGCAATAAAGTAAACACAAATAGAGGGAATTCTGGATATGGGAAATTTAGGTAAATGAGCAGGAACAACATAGGCAATCATAGCCAATAGAATACATGACATGGAAGAAATAATCTCAGGTGTTGAAGATACTATAGAATAAATAGAATTAATGGCCAAAGAAAACATTAAATCTAATAAATTCTTAACACAAATCATCAACAAAATATGGGACACCATGAATAGACCTAGCATAAGAATAATAGAGACAGATGATTGTGCTCAAAGACACAGAAAATATATTCAACAAAATCAAAGAAGAAAACTTTCCCAACCTAAAAGTGGTTATCTCGATGAAGATACAAGAAACTTACAGAACACCAATAGACTGAACATAATAAAGTCTCCTTGCCATGTAATAATCAAAACACAAAACATACACAACAAAGAAAGAATATTAAGAACAGGAAAGGAAAAAGGTCAAGTAACATATAAAGTCAAACCTGAATTCTCAATGAAAAACATAAAAGCCTGAAGGTCCTGGACAGATATGCTGCAGACAAGGCACTAAGAGACCATGGATGCAAGCCCAGACTTCTATACCCAGGAAAACTGTCAATCAACATCAATTGGGAAAACAAGATATTCCACAACAAAACCAGATTTAAATGATAATGATCTACAAATCCAGCACTACAGAAAGTACCAGAAAGAATACTCTAAACAAAGAAAGGTAACAGGACACAGAAAAATGCAGGCAACAGCTAACCTCACACCAGCAAAAACCATAGAAGGGAAACACACAAGCACTTCCACCAAAAAATATCAGGAATTATCAATCACTGGTCATTATTATCTTGTATATCAATAGACTCAATTCAAATATAAAAAGAGGTAGCTAAGAAAATAGAAACAAAAGGAAGGTCCATCCTTCTGCTGTATACAACAATCAGACCTCAAGCTCAAACATAGACATTATCTCAGAGTAAAGGGCTGGGAAAAAAATTTGTCAATCAAATGGACCTAAGAAACAAGTAGGTGTAGCTATCCTAATATCCTATAAAACATATTTCAAGTTGAAATCAAGCAGAAGAGATAAAAAAAATGGAGTAGATCCCTGTATCTCATCAGATAACCATTGTTTAAAGTTAGAATTTAAAAACAACCCTAATCACTGAAAGCCTACAAGCTCATGGAAGTTGAACAGTGCTCTAATGAACAACCCCTAAGTCAAATAAAAACAAACAAAGAAATTAAAGACTTCCTACAATTCAATGAAAATGAAGACACAATATACTAAAACCCACGGAACACGATGAAAGTGGTGCTAAGATTAAAGTCATAGCACTAAGTGCCAACATAAAGAAAATAGAGAAAACTCATACTAGTGACTTATTAGCACACCTGAAAGCTCTAGAACAAAAGGAAGCAGACTGACCCCGGAGGAGTACATGACAGGAAATAATTAAATTGTGGGCTGAAAGCATCAATGAAAGAAAGAGCTGATTTTTTGAGAAAATCAACAAGATAGACAAATGCTTATTCAGATTATTTAAAGGCATAGTGAGAACATTGAAATTAACAAAATCAGAAATGAAAATGGGGATATAACAACAGACAGTGATAAAAACCCAGAGAATCATTAGGTCATACTCAAAAAACATATATTTCACAAAATTGGAATGGATAAAAGAAATGGACAGTTTTCTGTAGAGGTATCACAAACCAAAATTAAATTAAAACAAGGTGAATAATGTAAATAGACCTATAACTTTCAAGGAAATAGAAGCAGTCATCAAAATCCTTCCAACCAACTAAGCCCAGTACAGGATGGTTTCAGTGCAGAATTCTATGAGAACTTCAAAGAAGAGCTAATACCAACACTACCCAAATTGTTCCACAGACTAGAAACTAAAGAAACATTGCTAAAGTCTTTCTTTGAGACTACAGCTACCCTGATACCAAAACCACACAAATACTCAACCAAGAAAGAGAAGTACAGACAAATCTCACTAATGAACATAGATGCAAAAATAATCAATAAAACACTTGCAAACCAAATTCACAAACCCATCAAGAAATCATCCCCATAATCAAGTTGGATTCATCCAATGGATGCAGGTATGGTTCAACGTACAAAAAAAAAAAAGTCTATAGTGTAATCTACAATATAAACAAACTAAAAGAATAAAAATTAAATGATCATCTCATTAGATTCTGAAAAAGCATTCAACAAAATTGAACATCCCTTAAGGATAAAAGTCCTGGGGAGATAAGGGATAAAAGGAACATATATAAACATAAAAAAAACAAGATAGAGGAATCCAAAAGCCAAACTCAAATCAACTGGAGGGAAACTTAAAGTAATTCCACTAAAATCAGGACCAAGACTAGGCTGTCCATTCTACCATATCCAATCAACATGGTACTCAAAGTACTAGCCAGAGCAATAAGACAAAAAAAGGAGATTAAAGCCATTCAAATTGGAAAGGAAAAAGTCAACCTAACTATTTGCAAATTATATGGTAGTATACATAAGTGATGGCAAAATCTCTACCAGGGAACACCTTCAATACCAGGTCAACACCTTCAATAATGTGCCAGGATATACAATCAACTCAAAAAATCAGTAGCCTTTATATATTTGAATGATAAAGGGACTGAGAAATAAATGAGAACAACATCACCATTTACAATACCCACAAATAACATAAAATATTTTAGGGTAAAACTAAGCAAAGAAGTAAAATACCTATATGACAAGAACTTTAATTCTTTGAGAAAAATTTGCCAAAGATATAAGGAAATGAAAAGATTTCCCATGCACTTGGATATGTAAGGACAAAATATTAAAAATGGCAATCCTACCAAAAACACTCTACATATTCAGTGCAATCTCTATCAAAATCCTACCAGAAATCTTCACAGACCTTGGAGAACAATATTCTACTTCATATGGAAAAACAAAAAAAACATAATAACCAAAACAGTCTTCTACCATAAAGGAACTTCTGGAGGCATTCTCATTCCTGACATCAAACTTTATTATAGAGCTACAGTAATAAAACTGCTTGGGGTTGGCATAAAATCAGATAGATAGACCAATGGAATCGAAACAAAGATTAAAAATTATACAATGGATTCTCAGTCAGCCCTCCATGTCCATAGCCAAGGACAAAGGCACTGGCTTTGTGGGAACATAGTCTGTTTGGATCCTCAACTTCCTAGACCTATATGGAGGGTGGAGGACCTTGGACTTCCCACAGGGCAGGGAACCCTGACAGCTCTTTGGATGGGAGAGGGAGGAGGAGGCGGAGGGGAGAGAAATGGGAGGAGGGGAGAAGGTGAAAATTTGTAATAATAATAGAAAAAATATACAATGGAAAAAAGTGTTGGAAGAAGGGGGGGTACTTGTTGGTTCCAGGACTTTCGGTTAGCTTAAACCCAAAATAATCACAAAGAAACTTTATTAATTAAATCACTGCTTGGCTCATTAGCTCTATCTTCTTATTGGCTAATTCTTATATTAATTTAACCCATTCTATTTATCTGTATATTGCCACCTGGCTGTGGCTTATTGGTAAAGTTCCTAGCTTCTATCTCTGGTAACTCCAGGTCTTTTTACTAACTCCATCCTTCTTTCCCCCAGCATACAGCCTAGCTTTCTCTGACTAGGTCAGCTCTTCCCTGCCATAGGGGCAACACAGTTCTTTAGTCATTAACCAATAAACACAACAGAATGATCTCCCACATTTCCCCTTTTCTATTTACAAAAAGGAGGGCATTAACATTAACATAATAAAATTACATATAACAAAAGTTATCAAGCATGAATTAAAGTTACAATGTTTGTATATACTTTATCTTTTATCATAACTAAGGAAAACTGTATCTATATATTCACCTCTATCAAAGACCCCAGAAGGATATAATATTTCCTACGTAAGCAGGAAATGTATTGTGAGCAACTTTCAAAATTTTAGAATTGACAAAGACATCTCTCTACCTGGACAGTCTTCCAAAGTTCTTCTTTACCATTGGGGCACTCGTCTTCTGCCTACAGGCCCATAGTATCCAGCAGACTTTTCCATAAAGCCAGAAATTTCAAAGACAGTTCTGCCTATAATGACAGTTTGTCAGTCACATTTTTCTGTGTCCTTCCAAATATCTAGCAGACTCTTTCATAAAGCAGGGAATCTTAAAGATTATCTCACCTTTAGGCAAGCTCAGCAGTCATTTGTCTGTGGGTTCTGCATGTCCAGTTTGTATTCCAGGCAAGATCAATTTCTTGCACAAAGGTCTAACAGACTCCACAAGGAGCCTCTTCAATGACCATCTTCCTCTTGAAGTAGATTGGTGCTGCCACGAGCAGATGTGTCTTTTGTCATGAAAAGACCTAAGTTATTAAAACATTTACATGCCATATTATAAAGGTCTCTAAAGATTTGAAGAATAACTTACCTAACTGAAATTTATCTCTGAACATCTAGAAATTCTAACTAACATGACTATAAGATGGACTATTATAGATGATTATCTATTAAACTATATTTCTAAATTATACATTACATTTTTAAATGAGCTACACACACGATACCTTAATCAAAAGCAGAAATATACATATAAAAATCAACCTTAAATTTGTGTCAATAAATCAAGATACATACCAATGCAAATAATTCATTTCTATATCAATCTCCCTTTAAATGTAAACAAGAATTTATAGACAATATTTGAGAATATGGACATAGTTTTCTCCATACTGCTCCTGTTAATTGTGTGTGCTGTTAATCAGGTCAGTCATGGTATATACTGTGTGCTATGTTTTCTCAGTCATCAGTTAGGCAAGATAATTTTGGGACTGTTCATGATGACCTTTCAGGGGGTCATGGTCTATCAAACCATATTTGTCTATAAGAAATCCACAGGTCTGGATACAAGATCAACTCCAAAAAATCAGTTGCCTTCCTATACACTAAGGATAAGGAAACAGAGAGGGAAATCACAGAAGTATCACCTTTCACGATAGCCACAAAGAACATAAAATATCTTGTGGTAACCCTGACCAAGGAAGTGAAAGATCTATTTGACAAGAACTTTAAGTCTTTGA
>NW_026068477.1:36547-37652 GCF_014885135.2 Alexandromys fortis | reverse complement strand
ACATATATATATTCCAGTCTTTCTGTGTATAGTCCTCTTTACATGGCTTATTTTTACTCTATTACTTTTTAATATTTATCCTATTTTTTTACTCCTTTAATCTATGACTGTCTGTACTCTGTCTCTTTAAAAACCTTATTTTTTAAAAAACATTTACTTCTTTTTATAATTCTCTGTATTCTTTTTCTTCATTTTCCCAAGCCTATGTACATTTATCCTACCCTGTAATCCATTTAAAGGTCTTTTATGTCAGATTCTGTCCTCTTGTATATATGTAAATCTTTACTGTTCGGGAGTGCTACTGAAAAACTTAAGAGGTGCCATTGCTAGGGGAAATATAGTACTTCCTGCTTGCCTCATTCAGTACAGCAAGGTAGAGCTGCACTCCTCCTCTGAGAGCCATGTACAATGCCTCATCTCTAGGCACAAAGCCTACATTGGGAAGTATCCATGAACTTATGGGCACAGGAGACCACTTCCTAAATGTAACCTCAGTAGAATAGACATTGAGAGCACCAATTAATAAATGGGACTGCCTGAAACTAAAACGCTGCTATAGCAAAAGACACAATCATTAAGATAAAATGGTAGTGTATTGAATGGAAAAATATCTTCACCAGATCCACAATGAAGAGGACTGATCCCCCAAATATATTAAAACCTCAATAAATTAGACATCAAGTTATAAAATAATATAATAAAATAGGGAAGATATCTAAACAGAGACAGCTCATCACAGCATCATAGGTCATGTCCATTAACATGTCGATCTTTAAATGTACTAAGGTCAAAAGGAGAACCCTAGTCCTGTTTGCCTCATCAAATGCTAAATAAATCTTACAACCATGCAGAGAAAGTCTTATACTACTGTTGGGGACCAGCCTCTTCATAAGTACCATTGCCAGGGGCTGGAGAGATAGCTCAGAGGTTAAGAGCACTGACTGCTCTTCCAAAGGTCCTGAGTTTAATTCCCAGCAACCACATGGTGGCTCACAACAATCTGTAATGATACCTGGTGCCCTCTTCTGGCCTGCAGGTGTACATGCAGGCAGAACGCTGTATACATAAATAAATAAATAAATAAATAAATAAATAAATAAATAAA
>NW_026068477.1:27633-29820 GCF_014885135.2 Alexandromys fortis | reverse complement strand
AATAAATAAATAAATCTTTTAAAAAAAATAATAAGTACCATTGCCAGGATAGAGGTGTGTGGAATTAGAAAAATTTATTAAGTATACAATAAGGTATCTTAAAATAATAAAACAGAGAATAGTACTAGAAGGGAGTTCCAATAAATACTGAAATTACCCGCATATAATTTCCAATTGCATGAGATACTCCTGGCCCCAAAAGGTAGGAGTAAAAAAAAATACCTGCCTTAGCATGATACAAGAAAATGAATAGAACAGTTGAGGTTCATGGGCTATATCCATAGTTAAACATTCTGTTGATAGAACAAAACAAGTCTTGCTCACTCCCTAGTTCATAACATTCTAAAGGCAAACTACTCCCTGAGTGTAATCCAATGTTACCTCCTTAAAAGAAATGGAAGCTTAGTTGAATCCTTACACTTTTGTTTGAGGTAGAAACATGTCTACTTCTTTATTCCTGAAATATAAGGTCTGGCTATTAGCCACACCTGTTGACAATAACCTTGGGAAAGCAGAACTCTTTGACCTAAATCTAGGTCAGACATTTGCTGTAGGTAGAAGTACAATAAACTTGGAGGAATAGAGGTATGTTTCACTTTGGAACTTTTGGTCAATGTGGAAACAAGCTCATATTTTTGTGCCTTCTTGCCCTATTTGTGTTCTGCTTTTACCGCAGTCCATATCCATCCACAGAAAGAGACTCATCTGCTCACACTCATCAATGCACCCTCACAGTGGCAATGCAGGGTCTAGAAGGCAAGCAAAAAGAAATGAGTTGGAAAATGGTATAAGAAGAATTTATGAGTAACTAACCTGGAAATTTTCCTGATGTTTGTCCTGAGCAAATTCCATCTTGGCCAATATGTAAATTTTTATAAAAGCTTGCTTAAATTCTGGCAAAAAAAAAAAATTATGCATTGAGCACATGGTCACTTCACAGTATCTATTTCCTTTGTAGATTTTCAACAAAACATATTCACAACAACTGCAAGAAACTAAAATGAGAAAAACACTGTAGGAAGTCACAGATAAGGCAGAAGAATTTGGTCAAGCCGGATCATTGGGCTACCAGGCGGCCCTGTGTAGGTGCTGAGGAGTTCCATCTGGACGGGTGAGTGTGTACTATCCAGGGGCGATAGTCCCGGAAGAGAGCACAAACCCCCCTCCCCCAGCTCCTTCTGCAGGGCTGTCTTTCTTACACACGACCCCCCCCCCCCCCCCAGGGCCCCACTCCCCAACCCTGCCCTGCTGTATGCTAGGACAAGTGCTCAAGGCCAGTTTTAAGCTCCTACACTAAGGCTACCCACCCAGAGCGGTGAGTGCCTGCCTACCAGGCAGGTCTCAAGGTCCCCTGTAAGGGAGCCCGGGCACCTTCAGCTGGTGTTCCAGGGTCTCCTGTGCTCTCCTGGACCCCGCCCTGCCTCCCACGTTCTTCCTTTTGTCCCCAGATCATTGGACTACCAGGCAGCCCTGTTTAGGTGCTAAGGAGTTCCATCTGGACAGGTGAGTGTGCACTATCCAGGGGCAGTTTGGCCCAGAAGAGAGCACAAAATCCCCTCCCCCAGCTCCTTCTGCAGGGCTGTCTTTCTTACACAAGACCCTCCCCCCCAGCCTGCATTTTCTCCAATGTCCTTTGCTCAGGAACAGTTTTCTGCTCCTACACTAAGGCTACCCACCCAGAGCGGTGGCAGGCCTCAAGGACGCCCGAAAGGGAGCATGCGCACCTTCAGCTTGTGCGGCAGGGTCTCCTGTGTTCTACTAGTCCCCGCCCTGCCTTACAAGTTCCACCTTTCTGTCCGCGGGTCATTGGACTACCAGGCGTCCATGTTTTGGTGCTGAGGAGTTCCATCTGGACGGGAACGGTTCCTGCTTCTACACTGAAGAGATACACCCAGAAACTCAGTCACAGCAAAGAGTGGACCAAGACACCAGGCCTCTCCTGGCTCCATTTGAAGGAAGAGATGGGAAGACGCCAATGCAAGAATTCCTCCAACAACCTGAAAGGCAACATGACATCACCAGAATCCCGGGATCCCGAAATAAGAATTGTACACCCTACTCCAGAAGAATTAGAAGATATCGACTCAAAAGTGAATTATATGAAAATAATAGAAGACCTTAAACAGGAGGTGAAAAACTGCCATAAACAATTAGAAAATACAAACAAAAAGGTAGAGGAAATGAATA
>NW_026068477.1:19747-22785 GCF_014885135.2 Alexandromys fortis | reverse complement strand
AAAAGGGATATGGGGAGGGAAATGGGAGGCAGGGAGGAGGCGGAAATTTTTTTTTTCAATAAAAAATTATATTACAAAAAAAAAGAAAGGTGAAT
This sequence comes from Alexandromys fortis, assembly GCF_014885135.2. Lineage (NCBI taxonomy): Eukaryota > Metazoa > Chordata > Mammalia > Rodentia > Cricetidae > Alexandromys > Alexandromys fortis. Next base: position 22,690 of record NW_026068477.1, on the reverse strand, counting down.
TTGCTCTCTTCCTATGAAAATATTTGCCTTTTACTTTCCTCTATATCCACATAGTGGGACCCTCATCACAGAACCAGAGTCATGTACTTTTTATCTGTTTATTTTGTAGTGTACAATAATATCTATATAAGAATAGTAGTCCTATTTATCTCATCACAAATACTAAATAAGACATAACACCACCCATAGAAAAGACTTGTCCCATAATTTCCTGCATTCTCTACAGGCATATCCATTGAAAGATGCTAATCAGCCCAAACCCAAATAACACTCTTCCATTGTAGGAGGGAGGCTGCTTGTTGGTTCCTAGCCACCTGTATATATCAGACCTGAAATAATCACATAGAAACTGTGTTATTTAAATTACTGCTTGGCCCATTAGCTCTAGCTTCTTATTGGCTAACTCTTACATATTAGTTTGACCAATCTCCATTAATCTGTGTATCACCATGTGACAGTGGCTTACCAGCAAAGTTTCAGCACCTCTCTCTCTGGTGGCAGCAGCTCCATGGCATCCCTCCAACTCTGCCTTCTTTCTCCAGCATTTTGTTTAGTTTTCTCCACCTACCTAAGTTCTGCTCTTTCAAAAGGTCAAGGCCGTTTCTTAATTCGTTAATGGTAATCACAGCACACAGAGAGGACTTCCACATCACCTGGTGTCAGAAGTGGGATACAACCAGTTCCTTGCAACAATTGGTGTGCCAATGTAGTGGACTAAATATATGTAAACCCTGAGAAAGCTTAAAAAGGACAAAAGAACAACATTAAACATGGTTTGGTAGTGGCATTTTCTTGGATGGGCTCTGTTTGCTAGAGGCAGGCAGAGGCATGGCCCCTTTGGGAAAGGAATTTTTGTTTCAACCATAGCATGGCATAAAAGCCATGAGGTTTTGAAGTGCAGCTTCCTGGGGCAAGCTGCCAGCACAAACTTTGGCTATGAAGCATTTTAACGATATTTGTGGGCCCAGGTGTTTGTGTGCCCACTCAGAGTTGAAAAGAAAGTGGCTGAGATTGTGCTCATGGCTCAGTGATTCATGCCTGGGAGGTGGCAGGATCAGGTCTACTGGGCTTGCACAGGTGGGAAAGCATGGCAGATTCCCACTGCCATATACAGAGGTGTTTCCAGGTTGCACAGTGCTCTGCATGGCAGATTTAGCTGTTACTCAGATAAAAAAAAGGTTTATGTGCTGCACATTCATAATCGAGGTTGGAGTGCTGAGAATGACTTCTGCCTGGTGGCCACAGAGGTAACAGGGTTGGTTCTTCCACCATTTTAAAAGTGGAGAGAAGTGGAGCCAGCATCCAGGACAGCTGCAACCAAGCTGATTACTATTTTAAAATCTCTTCAATACAGTAGAGAATTATAGATAATACATAAGGACAGATGCAGATATAAAAAAACTCTAAACAAGTCACATTGTTGAATAAATGTATATAGGCTTGGAAAACAGAGAAGAAAAAGAGTATAGAGAGTTGTAAAAGAACAAAAAAGTCTTTAAAGAGACAAAGTACAGAGTCGTGGATTAAAAGAAGTAAAGTGAAATAAGCCACATAAAGATGGAAAATTCACAGAGTCTGGATTATATATATTGTTGTGTTTTCTTTGAATTTTTGAATGTGGAGGAGCTACATACAGAGGCATTTCATTGTATGGGTTGCTAAGCTAAACCAACATGTATATTAAAAAGGTATCATGACTTCCCAATTTTCGTCAAAGGATATGTGTCTTTGGAACAGAAGTTTTTCTCTTGTTTCCACAGAGATGAAGAATGTTTGGTTTGCTTCCAGATTAGTGTGGTGTGATGGAACAAGACCCCCTGAAAGATTCCTGTGAACATCTCCACAAAGAAAATACTTTACCTAATAAACAGAGGGAAGCAATTTGGAGAGAAATAACTATACCCATGTTCCCAAATATTGTTTATGAATGTTTCTTTACACTTAAAGGAGAATATGATATAGTGATGAATAATTTACCTTGATTTGGATCTTGGTTTATTGATACAAATTTAAGGTTAATTTTGTTATATGTATATGTATTTTGTTATAGTGGGAGAAGCAGGGCTGCTTAAGGTCTGGGCCGCCCCACTATCTTACACGTGAAATAACCACACAGAAACGGTATTCATTTAAACACTACCTGGCCCATTAGCTCTAGCCTCTTATTTGCTAACTCTCACATCTTGATTAACCCATTTCTATTAAATCTATGTATCACCATGTGACTGTAGCTTATCAGCAAGATTCTAACCTACTTCCATCTCGGGAAGAAGATTCATGGCATCTCGACTCTCCCCTTCTTCCTCCCAGCATTCTGTTCTACTTCACCTACCGAAGTACTGTCCTATTAAAAGGCCAAGGCAATTTCTTCATTCAACCAATGAAAGCAACACATAGACAGAAGAACCTCCTCCACCATTACCCTTTTTCTGTTTAAACAAAAAGAAAAACGTTAACTTGAACATACTAAAATTACATATAAAAACCAGTTATTAAGCAAGAATTACATTTACAATATTTATATTTATTTTATATTTTATCATAACAAAGGAAAACTATAACCATAATTATCTATCTATTCTTCAACTCTATCAAAGTCTCCAGAAGGATTAATATTACCTAGGTAAATGAGAAAAACATTGTAAGCAACTTCAAAAACTCTAGAAATGACAGAGACATCTCATTGCCTGGACAGGTTACCCAAGGGTTTTTTGTACCATTGGGGCATCCATCTTCAGCCTACAGGCCCATAGTATCCAGCAGAGTTTTTCATTAAGCTGGAAATTTCAAAGACAGTTCACTTTCTTCTTTGTTCTTCAGAATGTCTCACAGACTCTTTCATAAAGCAGGAAACCTGAAGGACCATCTCACCTTTAGGCAAGATCAGCAGTCCTCTATCTGCTGGTCCTTTGTGTCCAGTTTATGCAATGGTCAAGGCAAGAG
>NW_026068477.1:17346-19501 GCF_014885135.2 Alexandromys fortis | reverse complement strand
TATCTAGAAAATCTAACTCACATGACTACAAGTTTTACTATTACCAATGATTATCCATTAACAACCTATACTTCCTAATTATACATTACATTTTTAAATTAACTACACAATTGCAATACCTTAATCAAGATCAGAAATACATATAACAATATTAACTTTAAATTTATATCAATAAAGCAAATTTTATACCAATGTAAATTGTTCATATCTATATCATATCCCCTTTAAATGTAAAAGAACATCTATAAACAATATTTGGGAATATTGGCATAGTTTTATCTCTACAAACTGCTTCGTGCTGTATTGGGGCATTGTTAATCAGGTCTTTTCCTGATTAACAGTATGCTAGGTTCATCTCAGTCAGCAGGTGGGCAAAGTAAGAGTTTAGGATGTTCACAGCAACCTTTCAGGAGGGCTTGGTCTATCAAACCATATTTGTCTAGATACAATCCATATGGTATCATCTTCTGTGAAAACAAAAGAAGAACCTCTTTTCCAAAGCACCGTATCCTTATATCCAAATTTTGAAGTCAAGATAACTTTATAAAATACATGCTGGATTAGCTCGGCAGCACACACAATGAAATGTTTCTCTGCAATTAGCTCTTTCACAGTCAAAAAATTCAAAGAAAACACAATAATATACAGAATCCAGACTCTCTGTGAATTTTCCATTTTTATGTGGCTTATTTTTTTACTTCTTTTAATCTATGACTATCTGTACTTTGTCTCGTTAAAGACTTTACCCCTTTTTAAAAGTATTAATTTTATTTTATGCCTTTATATACTCTTTTTTATATTCTCTCACAAGCCTACATGTATTTATCCAACATTGTGACACATTCAGAGGTCGCTTATGTCTGAATCTGTCCTATTGCATTGTCTGTAATTCTCTACTGTCTTGAAGAGCTTTTAAAATGATAAGCTGCTTAGTTGCAGCTGCTCTGGATGTTGCCTCCACCTCTCTCCAATTTCAAAATGGTGAACATACCATTTCTCCTAGCTCTGGGGCTGCCAGGTAGGAACTGCAATCAGCACTTTAACTATGAGAATGAGCTTGCAGCACATAAGCTCTTTTTATCTGAGTTACCCTAAATCTGCCATGCAGAGCACTGCACAGCCTGGAAACATCTCTGTGTATGGTGGTGGGAATCCTCCATGCTCTCCTGCCTATCCAAGCCTGATCCCACTGTCTACCTAGGCTGGAAGAGCTGAGCCACAGGAATGGTCTCAGCTATTGACTCCCAGTCTGAAGCGAGTACACAAACACCCAGGCCCACAAATGACTCATAGCCATAGTTGGCACCAGTGGCAGAGCAAAGGAAATTGTGTTTTAAAAGCGTGCACTTTTTTTGTTGTTTTTTTTTGTTGTTGTTGTTATAGATGCTGAGTCAGGAAATTCTCTCTTAAAGAAGCTACGGCACACCTCCAGCTGTGCTAAACTGTATATTTGTGTCTAGAATTCCTTTATAAACCCTCTCAGGTTTTACGTGGAGTTTGTTTACCACATTGGGTACCATTCTGTTGTAGTGGGAGGAGCAGGCCTGCGTTTGATCCTGGCCACCCTGCTATCTTACACCTGAAATAACCACAAGGAAACTGTATTCATTTAAGCACTAACTGGCCCACTAGCTCTGGCCTCTTATTGGCTAACTCACATCTTGATTAACCCATTTCTATTAAATCTGTATATTACCATGTGACTGTGGCTTAACAGCAAGATTCTTGAGTTCTTTATATATTTTGGAGATCAGACCTTTGTCAGTTGTGGGGTTGGTGAAGATCTTCTCCCAGTCTGTGGGTGGCCTTTCTGTCTTAGTGACAGTGTCCTTTGCTTTACAGAAGCTTCTCAGTTTCAATAGGTCCCATTTATTCAATGTTGCCCTTAATGTCTGTGCTGCTGGAGCTATACATAGGAAGCGATCTCCTGTGCCCATATGTTGTAGGGTACTTCCCACTTTCTCTTCAAGAAACTAGACTGTAAAAGGCTAATCAACCCAATTATAAAATGGGGCACTGAGCTGAACAGAGATCTCTCAACAGAAGAAGTTCAAATGGCCAAAAGACACTTAAGGTCATGCTCACCTTCCTTAGCGATCAGGGAAATGCAAATCAAGACAACTTTAAGATACCATCTTACACCTGTCAGAATGGC
>NW_026068477.1:9338-10898 GCF_014885135.2 Alexandromys fortis | reverse complement strand
AACCGCAAGGGGTGCACCCACACACTGAGACAATGGGGATGTTCTATCGGGAACTCACCAAGGCCAGCTGGCCTGGGTCTGAAAGCGCCTGGGATAAAACCGGTCTCACCGAACATAGCAGACAATGAGGACTACTGAGAACTCAAGAACAATGGCAATAGGTTTTTTATCCGACTGAACATATTGGTTTTGTGGGAGCCTAGGCAGTTTGGATGCTCACCTTACTAGACCTGGTTGGAGTTGGGTGGTCCTTGGACTTCCCACAGGGCAGGGACCCTGATTGCTCTTTGGGCTAACGAGGGAGGGGGACTTGATTGGGGGAGGGGGAGGGAAATGTAAGGCAGCGGTGGGGAAGAGACAGAAATCTTTAATAAATAAATAGAAAACTACACAGAGAATCTGGGTACTATGTGCTATTGTCTTTTCTTTGAATTGTTTGACTTCTGAAAAAGGAGCAACACCTGCCAAAAGACATTTGATTATTGATGATGCTGGATTGATCCAACCTATATATCTTGAAAATGCCTTGACTTCAAAATTTCAGTCAAAAGATATTTTACTTTGGAGAAGAGGTATACTTTTATTTCCAAAGAAAGTGAGAGGTTGTGGGTTCATTTGGGTTAAGAGAAATAAGGTTTGACCAGGGAAGATTTCCTGAAAAATCTCCAGAGGAAACAGATGATCCAATGTTTCAGAGTACATTTGTTGCAGTTTCCTCTGAGTTCTAACAGCTTTAAGACTTCTGGCTGCCATGATCCAGCCTCACAGAACACTCCAATAAGTACATGACCATAATCATAAATTTTCTTTTGGTAACCAAAAGATTATCAGCAACCCAATCAACAAGATGTAGCACAGAAAACTATGCTCCAATTCCCCCAAATGAATTGTGGATATTTTTTGTTTAAAACATTTGTTACAAATTGTTATGGCTAATGTTTAGGGAAAAAGTTAAACAAACAAACTAGATTCAAGGTTCTTCTTTTGAAAAAAAGCCAGGCTGTAGTGGTGCCTGCCTTTAATCACAGCACATGGTAGGCATAAGCAGGCAGATCTCTGTGAGTTCCAAGACAGGCTCTATAGCTACTGAGAAATCCTGTCTTAAAAAAGAAAAGAAAGGAAGGAAAGGGGAAGGAAGGAAGGAAGGAAGGAAGGAAGGAAGGAAGGAAGGAAGGAGAGAAAAAGAAAAAAGAAATAAGTAATGAAAAGAAAAATGAAGGTAGAAATATGATAAAATAGAGATGTAGATTAGTGAATCTACTCTGAAAAGAAAAAGAGAGGATATAGATATGATGAGGTAAAAAGGTAGATTATTGATTCAAATTTTTTGCTTTTTTTTGGTTTTTTGAGACAGGGTTTCTCTGTGGCTTTGGAGCCTATTTTGGAACTAGCTCTGTAGGTCAGGCTGGTCTCGAACTCACAGAGATCCACCTGCCTCTGCCTCCTGAGTGCTGGGATTAAAGATGTGTGCCACCATCGCCCGGCATGATTCTAATTTTTAAAAGCAACTATTAGCTTTAAATATTTCACATTGGTTTTACTTTTGTATATTGTATACAA
>NW_026068477.1:0-1213 GCF_014885135.2 Alexandromys fortis | reverse complement strand
TGTACTCACCGATAGGATATATACAAAATATTTTCTCTCAACTTGTCAAATGCAAATGGACTCAATATTGTGGATATATTTCTTTCTTGTACATATTATATATAGTCATTGTATTTATTGTATATAGTTTTCTTATATTAATAATAGCCTTCTTTTATTATTTTTTGATATAAAAGAGAAATGTAGAGGCATTTTAATTATAGTTTAATAAATATATACTGCCTGAAGATCCGAGAGTAGAACAGTCCCACTGGTCAGCCTTACAGACAAGACTGTGGTAACAAACACCTTTAATCCTAGTAGCCACCCAAGTTAATATAGAAATTGGGTGGGGCATGCCTTTATCCCAGTAGTGCATGCCTTTAATCCTAGCCCTAGATGGGAATATAAAATGGTGGGTGACAGTTCTCAGATAAAGTCTCTTTTGAGATTCCAGGAGGCAGGATAGCCATTTCAGACTGAGGTTGAGGTAAGAGTCAGTGACTACAGTTTTGTTTTTCAGATCTTCAGGTTGAACCCAATTTCTGACCCTGTGTTTTTATTAATAATACTTCATACCATGACATACTTCTTTGATTCATTGAAGTCTATATTAGCTAGCCATTTCTCAAAATGTTTTGACACTCATACAACAGTGTGAACAAATTCTACACAATGTTGTTAATAGTAATTAATATCCTCTGAAACTACATATAGATTTTATTCGCCATGAATCTTCAATATTTATTTTCTTTCAATTTTCCTATCTATATATGTCACTATATAAGTTTATAGGTACTATGTGTTTGCAGAAATCAATGGAGAAGAGACTAGGTCATCAGAGAAATTATACTAAATTATGTGCATCTTGGGTACCAAATTCAAGTACTCCCGAAGATTAATGAGGAGGAAAAATCACTACTTGTAAATTTTTCAATGACCGTTAATAATTAGACTGAAGACTTCAAGCAATAACCAAAGATTCCTTTTCCAAAGATCAATGTGATTTGCTATCTAGGGAAGTGTAATAAGTGTTAGCACATAATGTAGAAAATATGGAGTCTTACAATAATCATTTTTACATACAGCACACAGTAATGTCAAAGGGTAGAGAATTTAATTCATTTCCCGTGAAAGCAACTAGCCACAATTATGCAAGTGTTCCTGTCTCCTATACAGCTCATATCAATCAACTGAGTGTTTAGAGATGCTTACATAAAAATGACAGATAGAT
>NW_026068476.1:72619-73272 GCF_014885135.2 Alexandromys fortis | reverse complement strand
TAGTTGACTGTTCAGTTTCCATGAGTTTGTAGGCTTTCTGGGGGTAGCATTGTTGTTGAATTCTAACTTTAATCCATGGTGATCTGATAAGACAAAGATGGTTACTAATATTTTTTGTGTAACTGTGGAAGTTTGTTTTGTTATCAAGTATGTGGTCAATTTTCGAGAAGGTTCCATGAGCTGCAGAGAAGAAGGTATATTCTTTCCTATTTTGGTGGAATGTTTTATAGATGTCTGTTAAGTCCATTTGATTCATTACCTCCATTAATTCTCTAATTTCTCTGTTAGATTTCTGTCTGCTTGACCTGTGCATTGGTAAGAGAGGAGTGTTGAAGTCTCCTACTATTAGTGTGTGCGGTTTGATGGCTGCCTTGAGTTTTAGTAACGTTTCTTTTACGTACATGGGTACTTTTATATTAGGGGCATAGATATTCAGGATTGAGACTTCCTCCTGATGAATTGTTCCTGTTATGTGTATAAAATATCCCTCTCCATCTCTTCTGATTGATTTAAGTTTGAAGTCAAGTTTGTTAGAAATTAGTATGGCCACACCTGCTTGTTTCTTAGGTCCATTTGCTTGATAAGCCTTTTCCCAGCCCTTTACTCTGAGTAGGTGCCTGTCTCTGTGTTTGAGGTGTGTTTCTTGTAAACAG
>NW_026068476.1:55940-67058 GCF_014885135.2 Alexandromys fortis | reverse complement strand
CTGTTTTCTTTGATCAGTGTGTTTATTTTCTCTATGGTATCTTCAGTGTCTGATATTCTTTCTTCTATCTCTTGTATTCTGTTGGTAGTACTTGTCTCTGTAGTTCCTGTTCGTTTACCCAGATTTTCCATCTCCAACCATCCCTCGGTTTGTGTTTTCTTCATTACTTCCATTTCATTCTTCAAGTCTTGAAGAGCTTCCCTTACCTGTTTGATTGTTTTTTCTTGTTTATTGGTTTTCTTGGTTTTCTTTGAGCGATTTATTCATTTCCTCTACCTTTTTGTTTGTAATCTCTAATTGTTTATGGCAGTTTTTCACCTCCTGTTTATGGTCTTCTATTATTTTCATATAATTCACTTTTGAGTCGATTTCTTCTAATTCTTCTGGAGTAGGGTGTACAATTCTTCTTATTTGGGATCCCTTGATTCTGGTGAAGTCATGTTGCCTTTATTGGCGCCTTTCCATCTCCTCCTTCAAATGGAGCCAGGAGAGGCCTAGTGTCTTTGCTGTGACTGAGTCTCTGGGTGTATCTCTTCAGTGTAGAAGCAGGGACTGTCCCGTCCAGCTGGAACTCCTCAGCAACCAAACATGGACGACCGTCCAGATGGAACTCTCCTCAGCACCGCTCTGGGTGGGTTGTGGATGCAAGCCCGATGTCTCTCCTGGTGCCTGGATTGGATCTCCTTGCTGCTTGGGTGGCTCGTAAACAAAGGGCCTACCTTGCTTGCTGCAGGCAGGCTATTGGGACAAAGGAGCTACCACCCTCCCGTTTGCCCTCCCAATTCGGATTCAGTCCCAGCGCCCGAACAGGCTGAGCTGGGAGATGTTACGTGGTCAAAGAGGGGAGGGGGTCAGATGGAGGGGGAGAGGATTGTGGATGCAAGCTGTGTGGGATAGAAAGAGAGAGGAGGTATCCGTCAGTATAGCCCCTGAGGATGACCAGGAAGTGTAGGAGGGATGAGGAACGTCTGAGTTCCCTGTCCCGGGCTGTTGCCTCGATCAGAAACTCACTCACCCCAATGATGTCTCTCCTGGTGCCCGGATCAGATCCCCTTGCTGCTTGGGTGGCTCGTAAAACAAAGGCGGGAGAAGATATCTTAATTAAGGGAGACAATTTGGGGCTGTCAAGAGGCTTGGCTTTAGGTGGTTTCACAGGTGTCCACAGCGATGACCCCAGCTAGGACCCTGGGCAGCGGAGGAGAGGACCCCTAAACTGGCCTTGTCTCATAGTCAGATTGATGACTATCTTGAATATCACCACAGAAACTTCGTCTGGGGATAGATGGAGAAAGAGACAGAGACCTCCATCAGAGCACTGGACTGAGCTCCCAAGGTCCTGTTGAAGAGCAGAAAGAGGGAGAATATGAACAAGGAAGTCAAGAATGCGAGGAGTTGGTCCACCCACTGGGACAGTGTGCCTGATCTAATGGGAGCTACCAAAGCCAGCTGGACTGGGACTGAATGAGCATGGGGTCAAACTGGAACCTCTGAATGTGGCTGACAATAGGGGCAGACTGAGAAGCCAATGCTGATGGCACTGGGATTTGTTTCTACTTCATGTACTGGCTTTTTGGGATCCTAGTCTATTTGGATGCATACTTTTCTAAGACTGGATGGAGGTTGAGAGCCTTGAACTTCCCACATGGCAGGGTGGTACCCTGCCCTCTCTTAGGACTGGTGGGTGAGAAGGTAGCTTGAGTGGGGAAGCGTTGAAGGCGTAAATCACAAACAATGCCACACCAGTTTGGAATTATGATTAATAGGGTGGTATTTACTTAAAGAGGAAAAAATGTACATATCACCGTCCCAGACAAGAACCCTCTGCGAAACCAGGAAGGGAGTCTAGTCGCCGTCCGCGCAGGAAGTAAAGAGAGAAAGTGGAGGGAAGTAGCCTCTTTTTTAAAGGGATAGAGACCACGCCCCAATGGGCTGGTATCTCAGCAGCTAATGGTTGGAGGAGCAGAAGGACCTCCCGCAACACCTCACCCTTTTGTTTAAGTAAGAGAGTTCTAAACCTACTACAAAATTATATACAATAAGTACAAATATCCTATTCTAACTAGCTTAGGTCTTGTATAATAAATAATTAGGCCAAGTCGTGGGAGAAAAGTAACTACATTTATATAGTCTTCAACCCCATCGAAGATCTGAGAAGGGAAATAATGTTACCTGGGTAATTAGGAAGTTCAGTTAAACAACTTCCAAAACATGCAACAAATCACAGAGACAACTAGCTTCCTGGGCAATCACCCAAAGTCATGTTTGCAGCGTTGAAGCAACCTACTTTGGCTAAGGCCTAACATAACTGACATACCATTTTCATGGGCAAGCAACTTTTCAAAACTATCTTACCCAGTCTTGGCAGGATATGACAGTCCTGTTTTATCCATTGATGCACGCTCTGTATCTCTGTCAGTAGTTGAGGTATGGGCATTTCTTTGCCCCAAGGCCAGTTCTGCCAAAAAGAAAGGCTCCAGGTGGAGTGTCTTTGGTGCTCAACATTCTCTCAGGAATAGAGTGGTGTTGCCAGGAGCAATTGTGTCTCACTAACACAAAACTCTGAGTTAGATTAAAGGCCATTTTGTACAGCTCTTTAAAGAGGTTGAAGATTTTCTATCTATACTGAGTATAACCTCTATATATCTAAAGAATCTGATTAGTCTAATTATAAATGACAAACTTAGATGACTATTAATCTATATAATTCTCAATATCTATCTAACTTAAAGACTAAGACAATAAACAACTGTGCAACAAATGAGGACAATGACCCTCAAATATAAACAATGTACAAATATACATTGCAATATGGTAAATATATATCAATACACAAACAATATATAAGTATCTTAATCAGAGCTAGAAATATACACTGCAATATGGTAAATACATACAATATATATATATATATCAATACAATATATGTCAACACATAAAAATATTTTAAACAGAGGTAGAAACATGCATGCATACAATAGTCAATATAATTTAACTTTATGTCAATATACAAGAATCGATACCAATATATTTGTCTAAAAACAGTAACTCAAAATTATAAATCTATTATCCCATCATCCCTCTTTTTTTTTTTCAAAATGATCCCTGAGCTTCTAAAATTTTTCCCCCAACCTCCCAACCCCTAAATGATGTCCCTAAACCCAAGGGCAAACTTTACTGGGAGAGGGGACGTTGTCCTCTAAAATTATTTCCAGCTGTCATGGGGGCGACGTTCTTTCTGGGGGATCCTGTGAAAGTAAAATGATGGTTAAATTTCAAGATCAATGTCTTTTAAAATTGCAAATAGTCTCTGAGTATTTTGTGGAGGTCTGGCCAGAATGTTGTACAAGATGTGCACCATTTCAGCTAACCAAGTTGGGATCGTCTTGTGCAGCTGGTACCCAAAACAGGTCTTGTAGTAGCGCTATCAGTATCATGACGTCATATCAACCAGGTAGAGTTGTTGTTGTGGGGCCCCATCTTCTTCCTGGAAACTTCAAATGTCACTTCAGGAAAAACTCATTGTTCATTGTGAAAAACTTAAACATTAATCATATAGACATATATAGACATACATATATATATATATTCTCAATGAAAGGCATGATAGATATATTCAATGAAAAGTATGATAGATATGAAGAAAAGCAAAGATGTTTTCTAAACTCATATTTCTTTCTGTCCCATATCATGGCTCTTGACATGAGACAGAAACTCCAGAAACTCTGGGTTTTTCTCTTACTAACAGGCTTGGAATTGGAGAGGGACTGAGCCAGAGTCCAACTTCAAAACCAGCTCTATAAATTTAGAAATATGGTTTAATATATTTTACTTACACAACTCATTCAGTTTTCTTGATATTTCCTATTGGGCAGGTATTTTTCCATCTGTCAGTATCCAAACATCCACGGTCCCTTGAATTTTTCAAAGATGAGTGTTTTCCTGTGGAGATAAGAACAGAACCCTGCCCCCATTCTATATGTTTTTCTTACCACCTGTATGAATATCATCATTGTGGATGAGTTGTCATTTCTCCTTTCCAAGAGGTTTCTCCTCCTCAAATCGAAACTTTATTAATTTTGATGGTATCCACAATTTTTCTTCTCCTGTGGAAACAAGAGCAAAACCCCTTCCCCAACGTAGCACATCTCCTGGCTTCCATTGAGAGGTCAGCACATCTTTGAAATAAATCGGTTGATTTAGTTCAGCAGACTTTTCCATTATCCAATGTCTTTCTGCTGCTGTCGTTCCTTTCTCATTAGCGTTAAGAAAATTCAAGGTTAATAAAGCATTATGTAATCTATTTCTGGGGGTATTTTCGGTCCCTTTCTGTTTGTTCAGCATATCCTTTATAGTACGATTTGATCTTTCTATAACTGCCTGACCTGTAGGATTATTTGGTATACCTGTAATGTGTTTTATATTATAATAATCAAAAAAGCATTTCATTTTCTTAGATACATATGCTGGACCATTATCTGTCTTTATTTGTGCAGGTATACCCATGATGGCCATAACTTCCAATAAATGTGTGATTACTGAATCAGCCTTTTCTGAGCTCAGGGCAGTAGCCCATTGAAAACGTGAATACGTGTCTATGGTGTGGTGTACATATTTTAATTTACCAAATTCCATAAAGTGGAACACATCCATCTGCCAGATTTCATTTCTCTTAGTACCCTTTGGGTTACTCCCTGCAGGCAACGGTGTTTGATTATAGAAAGAACAAGTAGGACATCTCTTTATAATGTCCTTAGCTTGTTGCCAAGTAATGGAAAATTCTTTCTTTAGGCCTTTACTATTGACATGATGCTTCTTATGAAATTCTGAGGCCTGCAACACACTTCCAATCAATAATTGATCAATCTCAGCATTGCCTTGGGCTAGAGGACCAGGCAGACCTGTATGGGACCAGATGTGTGTTATGTACATTGGACAAAGCCTGTTCCTGATTATGTCTTGTACCTGGATAAACAATGAAGTCAACTCTGTGTCATCTGGTATAAATTCAGCGGTTTCAATATGCAAGATAACTCTTTCTGCATATTGTGAATCTGTAACTATATTAAGAGGTTCTTTAAAATCCCTTAGCACCATAAGAATGGCATATAATTCTGCCTTCTGGACAGAATTATAAGGGCTTTGTTCCACCTTACTCAATTCATCTGACTTGTAACCTGCTTTCCCTGATTTATTCGCATCAGTATAGAACGTACGGGCTCCAGTTATTGGAGCATCACGTACAATTTTAGGAAGAATCCAAGAAGTTCTCTTTATGAGGTTAAGTCTACCACTTTTGGGATAGTTGCTATTAATTTCTCCCAAAAAATTAGCACAAGCTCTTTGCCACGGTTCATTGTCTTCCCATAACTTTTTTATTTCTTCAGTAGTAAAAGGCACTATAATTTCTGCTGGGTCTATACCTGCTAGTTGACGAAGTCTCAGCTTACCTTTTATAATTAATTCAGAGACTTTTTCCACATAAGTTTTTAATTTTTTACTTGGTTTATTAGGTATAAATATCCACTCTAAAATAATATCTTCCCTCTGCATTAGAATCCCTGTAGGAGAAATTCTGGAAGGCAATATGACTAGGATGCAGCTAAGATTTGGGTTCACCCTATCGACATGTGCCTCCTGTAATTTTTCCTCAATCATTGTCAGTTCCTTTTCTGCTTCAGCTGTCAGTTTTCTTGGACTATTCAAATCTTTATCACCATCTAAGGTTTTGTTTAAATGAACTATTAGATCAGGTGTTATCCCAACAGCTGGTCGTAGACTGGAAATGTCTCCTAACAATCTTTGGAAGTCATTAAGAGTCTTTAACCCATCTCTCCTAATTTGTGCCTTTTGCGTTTTAATTTTCTCTAACCCTATTCTGTAACCTAGGTAATTAATAGAATTTCCTCTTTGAATCTTTTCAGGGGCAATTTGTAATCCCCACTTAGGCAAGACTTTCTTTACTTCTTCAAACATCCTTTCTAAAATATCTTTATTTGAATCAGATAATAAGATGTCATCCATGTAATGATAAATTATGGACTTGGGGAATTGTTTACGAATTATTTCCAATGGCTTACTTACAAAATATTGGCACAATGTAGGACTATTGAGCATACCCTGTGGGAGGACAGTCCATTGATATCTCCTATTAGGCTGAGAATTATTATAAGTAGGCACTGTGAAGGCAAATTTTTCTCTATCCTTTTCTTGTAACGGTATAGTGAAAAAACAATCTTTCAAATCAATAACTATAAGAGGCCATCCCTTTGGTAATAGAGAAGGCAAAGGAATTCCAGATTGTAGTGGGCCCATAGGTTGAATTACCTTGTTGACAGCTCTTAAATCTGTCACCATTCTCCATTTACCAGATTTCTTTTTTACAACAAACACAGGAGAATTCCAAGGGCTGGTTGATTCTTCAATATGGTGAGCATCTAGTTGCTCTTGCACCAGCTGTTCCAATGCCTGCAATTTATCTTCAGCTAGAGGCCACTGTTTGATCCATATTGGCTTCTCAGTTAGCCATTTTAAAGGTAGGGCTGTTGGTACCTCTAAAGGTTTGGTATTTGCTATATGTTCTTGTACAGCCTGAATGGCTGGTGACCTTTTTCCATAATACCTCATCATATCTTTCCTAGAATTATGAGTTCCTGGAACTACCGGAATGTTAATCTGGGTATTCCATTGCTGTAGTAGGTCACGGCCCCATAAATTTATGGCAATATTGGCTATATATGGCCTTAGTCTTCCTATTTGCCCTTCGGGCCCTATGCATTCAACCCATCTTGTGCTTTGTTTTACACGAGATAGGGTTCCAATTCCCAGAAACTGAACATCTACCTCTTGAAGAGGCCAATTCGGATGCCAAGATTCTGGAGTAATGATACTTACATCCGCACCTGTGTCTAATAAGCCTTCAATAAAAGTGCCATTTATACAGACTCTTAGCTTTGGTCTTCGATCATTAATAGAAGTCTGCCAAAATATACGTTTATTCTGTCCTACTGGGTTTTTTGACTCATTCTCCATGCATAATTCATCATTTAGATCAGTATTGCTTTTTACAGCAGAGATTGGAGCTTTTAATTTTCTTGGTGAGGCACATTCTCCACTGTGACTGGGAATGACTGGGCCACTGTTGGGTTGGGGGCCTGCGAGAGGCCCCTCAAGGAGTTTCCCGGCGGTATCGGGTTGCCTTGTTTGTCTGTTGTTGACCTGCATTCGTTGGACCAATGTCGACCTTTACCGCATCTCCTACATATACCTGAAGGCCTAGGTCTCCTATTTTTGTCATTCCCAGAGGAGATATTATTCCTAGAAATTCTGTGCTTGCAATCCCTTTTCAGATGTCCTAATTTACCACAATTAAAACACCTGGCAGTTTGATGTCTCCTCATTGCTGTGGAAACCGCTTCTCCTACCCAAGATTCATCATTATAGCTAAACGCCTCAACATTCATCGTATGCTGAATCCATTCATCCATAGGTGCTGATCTAGACTTTAAAGGCCCAATTATCTTTTTGCATTCTATATTTGCATTCTCAAAAGCTAGAGATTCAAGAAGTATTCGTCTAGATTCTGGGTCTGTTACCCCTATGTCCAGAGCCTTAATTAATCTTTGCAAAAAGTCAATAAAGGGTTCTCTCTGTCCCTGCCTAATTCTGGTATATGATTCAACCCTTTTTGCTGGATCTTGTATCCTATTCCAAGCATTTAAAGCTGCTTGGTGACATAGACACAGTACTTCATCATCATAAAGAGCTTGGACCTGTGGATCAGCATATTCTCCTGCACCAAGAATTTGATCTTGGGAAACCTCGACACCTTTTGCTCTTCCTTGCTGTTCCATATGTTTGGATTCTTCTCTGAAATAAATTCCAAACATCAAGGAAGGTCCCTTATCTAAAACTGCAGACACTAACTGATGGAAATCATAGGGGGTAGCTCTAGCGTTAGAAGCCCAAGTCCTTATCATTTCCTTTACATAATCATTGTGCAAACCAAAATTAACAATAGCCTGCTTAATTTCTTTTAGATCATTCATTGCTATTGGCGTCCATCTAGCTTCTCTGACTCCCCTTGAGCCTTTAGAAGTTGACGCTTTGTCAGAATTAAGTATAGGGTATGTAGCAAAAACCCTGGGTAAGCCAGTTCTAATAGCTGGTGGCGGCATTGTATACTGTCCTTGTGCCTCCTTACTCTGTTCACCAGCTCCAATAATTTCTTCAATCTTTTCAAATCTTTTTATCATTGTCTCTCTTAAATCCTGAATCTCCTGACCTGTATATGTTTCTAGTAAAGATAGTATGGTTCTTTGGAGTGCCATAATCTTCCTAAATGATAGAATATGCAAAAGAATACTAAACCCTAGTAGCCAGTAAATTAAGTTATCCTCATAGTCATATAAACCTTGCATGATACGACCCATGGTATTGGTAGCCCAAACAGTTAAATTCATGTTGGAAACGAAAACTGCCATATTACCTATTATCCAGCAGGTGGCGCTGTTGCCAAGTCTCGACGAAAACGGGTTCCTGTTTGAGGGTCTGCAGAAATCCGCCTGTCTCTGGGATTAAAGGCGTGCACCACCACCGCCTGGCCGGCCTGGAACTCACAGAGATCCTCCTGCCTCTGCCTCCCCAGTGCTGGGATTAAAGGCGTATGCCACCACCACCCGGTAGGCCTCAGAGATCGTCCTGCCTCTCTGGATATTATGGGCCTGAAGGCCGAGTGTATCTCGGACTCGACACTGGGGCCTAAGTCACGAACTAAACAAAAAATGGCGTACAGGGAACCATAAACCCAGAATCCAGGGGTAGAGAAGAGTAACCAGGAAGCTGTGTATGCCTCCACGTGACAGAGTCACCCTGAGGGGTTGCAGCTTCTGCAACCGGTAACCGCGTGCTCTGGTTCACACCACTTAAGAGCTGTACTCGTAAGGGAGATTTAAAAACGACTCAGAAAAGAGTAAACCACGCAGGCAGAGACTACGCGGGCCTGTGGAGTTTAAATCCACGTGGGGAAGCAGATGATAGGGTGCGTGGGGACTTGAAGTCAATCTGAGGTGTCTAAAAAAATATAAAGAACTGCAGCAAGAAAAGCCAGTGCGTGATAATTTATATTAAACTGCTGGCTCCACGCACAAGGCACCGACTACAAGGCCGCCACAAGGCACAGGCCACACGGCCGCCCGCCGCAAGGCACAGGCCACACGGCCGCCCGCCGCAAGGCACAGGCCGCGGCTAAGGAAGGGAGGGCTCGTGCCAAGCCGAACTCGAGCTGGGAAAGGAGAGGTCCTAAAAGCCAAACGTTCGGGCGCCAGATGAAGGCGTAAGTCACGAACAAGGCCACACCAGTTTGGAGTTATGATTAATAGGGTGTTATTTATTTAAAGGGGAAAACTTACAGATCACCATCCCAGACAA
This sequence comes from Alexandromys fortis, assembly GCF_014885135.2. Lineage (NCBI taxonomy): Eukaryota > Metazoa > Chordata > Mammalia > Rodentia > Cricetidae > Alexandromys > Alexandromys fortis. Next base: position 57,632 of record NW_026068476.1, on the reverse strand, counting down.
CAGCCATCTGCACAACCAGGAAGGGAGTCTAGTCTCCGGCGGAGCAGGAAGTGAAGAGAGCGAGCAGAGGAAATAGCCGCTTTTTTAAAGGGAGAGAGACCACGCCCCAATGGGCTGGTATCACAGCAGCTATTGGTTGGAGGGGCGGAAGGACCTCCCGCAACACCTCCCCCTTTTGTTTAAGTAAGAGAGTTCTAAACCTACTATGAAATTATATACAATAAGTACAAATATCCTATTCTAACTAGCTTAGGTCTTGTATAATAAATAACTTGGCCAAGTCGTGAGAAAAAAGTAACTACATTTATATAGTCTTCAACCCCATCAAAGATCTGAGAAGGGAAATAATGTTAACTGGGTAATTAGGAAGTTCAGTAAAACAACTTCCAAAACATGCAACAAATCACAGAGACAACTAGCTACCTGGGCAATCACCCAAAGTCATGTTTGCAGCGTTGAAGCAACCAACTTTGGCTAAGGCCTAACATAACTGACATACCATTTTCAAAGGCAAGCAACTTTTCAAAACTATCTTACCCTGTCTTGGCAGGATATGACAGTCCTGTTTTATTTATTGATGCACGCTCTGTATCTCTGTCAGTTGTTGAGGTATGGGCATTTCTTTGCCCCAAGGCCAGTTCTGCCAAAAAGAAAGGCTCCAGGTGGAGTGTCTTTGGTGCTCAACATTCTCTCAGGAATAGAGTGGTGTTGCCAGGAGCAATTGTGTCTCACTAACACAAAACTCTGAGTTAGATTAAAGGCCATTTTGTACAGCTCTTTAAAGAGGTTGAAGATTTTCTATCTATACTGAGTATAACCTCTATATATCTAAAGAATCTGATTAGTCTAATTATAAATGACAAACTTAGATGACTATTAATCTATATAATTCTCAATATCTATCTAACTTAAAGACTAAGACAATAAACGACTGTGAAACAAATGAGGACAATGACCCTCAAATATAAACAATGTACAAATATACATTGCAATATGGTAAATATATATCAATACACAAACAATATATAAGTATCTTAATCAGAGCTAGAAATATACACTGCAATATGGTAAATACATACAATATATATATATATATCAATACAATATATGTCAACACATAAAAATATTTTAAACAGAGGTAGAAACATGCATGCATACAATAGTCAATATAATTTAACTTTATGTCAATATACAAGAATCGATACCAATATATTTGTCTAAAAACAGTAACTCAAAATTATAAATCTATTATCCCATCATCCCTCTTTTTTTTCCAAAATAATCCCTGAGCTTATAAACTTCCTCCCCCAACCTCCCAACCCCTAAATGATGTCCCTAAACCCAGGGGCAAACTTTACTGGGAGAGGGGACGTCATCCTCTAGAATTACTTCCAGCTGTCATAGGGGCGACGTTCTTTCTGGGGGATCCTGTGAAAGTAAAATGATGGTTAAATTTCAAGATCAATGTCTTTTGAAATTGCAAGTAGTCTCTGAGTATTTTGTGGAGGTCTGGCCAGAATGTTGTACAAGATGTGCACCATTTTAGCTAACCAATTTGGGATCGTCTTGTGCAGCTGGTACCCAAAACAGGTCTTGTAGTAGCGCTATCAGTATCATGACGTCATATCAACCAGGTAGAGTTGTTGTTGTGGGGCCCCATCTTCTTCCTGGAAACTTCAAATGTCACTTCAG
>NW_026068476.1:44821-49604 GCF_014885135.2 Alexandromys fortis | reverse complement strand
CTAACCAAGTTGGGATCGTCTTGTGCAGCTGGTACCCAAAACAGGTCTTGTAGTAGCGCTATCAGTATCATGACGTCATATCAACCAGGTAGAGTTGTTGTTGTGGGGCCCCATCTTCTTCCTGGAAACTTCAAATGTCACTTCAGGAAAGACTCATTGTTCATTGTAAAAAACTTAAAACATTAATCATATAGACATATACATATATATTCAATGAAAGACATGATATATTTAATGAAAGGTATGATAGATATGAAGAAAAGCAAATATGTTTTCTAAACTCATATTTCTTTCTGTCCCATATCATGGCTCTTGACATGAGACAGAAACTCCAGAAACTCTGCATGCATGTTTCTACCTCTGTTTAAAAGAATTTTTATGTATTAACACATATTGTATTGATATGTATATATTGTATATATTTACCATATTGCAGTGTACATTTCTACCTCTGATTAAGATACTCATATATTGTTTGTATATTGATATATATTTACCATATTGCAATGTATATTTGTACATTGTTTATATTTGGAGGTCATTGTCCTCATTTGTTTCACAGTCGTTTATTGTCTTAGTCTTTAAATTAGATAGATATTGAGAATTATATAGATTAGAGTCATCTAAGTTTGTCATTTATAATTAGACTAATCAGATTCTTTAGATATATAGAGGTTATACTCAGTATAGATAGATAATCTTCAACCTCTTTAAAGAGCTGTTTAAAATGGCCTTTAATCTAACTCAGAGTTTTGTGTTAGTGAGACACAATTGCTCCTGGCAACACCACTCTATTCCTGAGAGAATGTTGAGCACCAAAGACACTCCACCTGGAGCCTTTCTTTTTGGCAGAACTGGCCTTGGGGCAAAGAAATGCCCATACCTCAACTACTGGCAGAGATACAGAGCGTCCATCAATGGATAAAACAGGACTGTCATATCCTGCCAAGACAGGGTAAGATAGTTTTGAAAAGTTGCTTGCCCTTGAAAATGGTATGTCAGTTATGTTAGGCCTTAGCCAAAGTTGGTTGCTTCAACGCTGCAAACATGACTTTGGGTGATTGCCCAGGTAGCTAGTTGTCTCTGTGATTTGTTGCATGTTTTGGAAGTTGTTTTACTGAACTTCCTAATTACCCAGGTAACATTATTTCCCTTCTCAGATCTTCAATGGGGTTGAAGACTATATAAATGTAGTTACTTTTCTCTCACGACTTGGCCTAATTATTTATTATACAAGACCTAAGCTAGTTAGAATAGGATATTTGTACTTATTGTATATAATTTTGTAGTAGGTTTAGAACTCTCTTACTTAAACAAAAGGAGGTGGCGTTGCGGGAGGTCCTTCTGCCCCTCCAACCAATAGCTGCTGTGATACCAGCCCATTGGGGCATGGTCTCTCTCCCTTTAAAAAAGCAGCTACTTCCTCTGCTCTCTCTCTTCACTTCCTGCTCTGCCAGAGACTAGACTCCCTTCCTGGTTATGCAGATGGCTGTTGTCTGGGACGGTGATCTGTAAGTTTTTTCCCCTTTAAATAAATAACACCCTATTAATCATAACTCCAAACTGGTGTGGCATTGCTCGTGACTTATGCCTTCATACAATGAATATCATCCAGAGCCATCCAAAATACCATAAACCAAAATTAAGATTTATTATTTTTGCCATGCATGAGAATCACCACAAATGAAATCAAGTTAAAATTTTCTGTAAATAGATTATTATTATTAACATCTCTGTACAAATGTTACCTTTTCTACTTGATTGAAAGTTAATTTTCACTGTCAAAATGAATATTGTTTTAAAGAATTAAATAGCAATTTAACATGTTATCAAACATTTAATAGAGCCCTAAATGTTTCATTTAGATGTTTTAGGAGTTGCTGGGGCAGAGATTTAATTTTCTTTATTTGATGGCAGGTAAACTTATGTGTCATGATGCTGAGTATTTGAAATGCACTCCGTATACTGTAGATATTCCACTGCTCCATTCAAGTTAACTTTCCTACAAGGAAGGCCTAAATATTTACTGATAATTGGATAACACGATTTCCACTGAAATACATATTGACATTAGTCACCAGGACCAAGGTTTCCAATTCTGACAGTTGGGATCTATGTTACCTGGGATTAACCTTAGATATTTCCCCAAAAAGAATATGAAGCTTGCTCTAAAGGATGGGCTATTAAATTTTTAAAATCTGGAATGTTATAAAAATTGTAAACCTTTTTTTTGTTAATTTGAGACAGAGGTGAACTAAATTCCCTTTATAATCCCATGGTTATGTTGTACAACATGTCTCTAAAACAAAAGAGCCAGCACTGGTGGCCTAGTATTCCCCTTACATCTACTGTATGGGAACTTCTTCATTAAGTGATTTAAAAAATAATATAAAATTTAGTGCAGTCAGAATAATTAATTTTAAGCTATGATGTATAATTACATTTAAACATTTGTATCACTAGGCAGTTGATATTTGATAAAGATTCTACGTCGGTATTTAAGACTGCAATTCCATGTCTAGTGAAAGCCCTAAAAGACATCTTTTAGACACTTCCAACAAGCCACCATGGCGAGACTCATCATAATTCGGCAACACACAGCCCTTGCAGTTGGTGTCTATTGGTCAAATATGTATGAAAATCATTAGGAAAATGGATGACTTGAAAATCTATTATGCTTAAAACCACCTGCCCAAAGCACACACAGATGATTATCTATATGTATAAAATCTCAGTGTCTATAGTGTATGCAATTGCAACTTTGTCAGCTTTGTGAAGAAATGTTTTGTGATACCAGCACACCTAATGACAAACATTTCTTGAGGAGGGACAGAAGTCACAGTGCTAATTAGTTTCCCCTCTCTTTTGCCGTGATAGTTTCAATTTATTAGTAGAGTATGCCCCAAAAGTACTAGATTATAGAACATTATGTGACTGTATACTCCCCGTAGCTGAATTCCTTTTGATTTATAATTATAAATTCTTATAGAAACATGATCAGCAATGTTAGTGCCACCCCAAACGGAGTTTTACTTTGTCCCAGATGACCTCATACATGCTGTGCTCTTTCTAATGCATCCTAATAGAAAGTTAACAAAGGCACATCTTCCAGTTTTCAACAATTCTTAGTGAAATTTAAATGTGGAGTAAGGCTACCCTCAAGTTTTTTAGAACTCAGGTGTGAAAAATACTATGGGTAGATACTGAATATGTGGTAAATATATACAGTGGAAAATTGTTACATGGTTATAAGCATTGAAGTTATTGAATTTGAGTGCAGTTAGATGGGATTTGGAAAGAATCATGGGTGAGTGAACCTGACACAGAAAGAAAAATGCTTAGGCTTTTTCTTGTATGCAGATCCTAGCTACCACATTTTCACGTATGTATTTAACCATGTGTGGAGGAAAGACCATAAAGATGGGAGCAATTAGAGGGAAGAAGAGTTTGTTAGAACATATCATGTAAAATGTAGTTAGAGAGTGTAACAGTGGCTTAAAAGGTATAAGCAAAGAGGGCAGTTGTAATATTTGAAGAATAGTGTGTGTGTATGCAGTAAAACATTACAATGTCTATATCATAGAGAACAGAATGAATATTAAAAGAAAAGTTCACTCCATTCTCACAATACTTGCATGCATAACTCTTCTGTTTCTCTTTAGTGTGGTTTCTGTCATGTCTGTTACACCTACTGGAGTCATTGAAGGCTTTCCCACAATGCTTACATGCATAAGGTTTCTCTCCAGTGTGGTTCCTTTCATGTCTGTTTTGAGAACTGGGGTTGTTGAAGGTTTTACACAATGGTTACATGCATAAGGCTTTTTCCAATGTGAATTTATTTCATGAATATTCAGATGCCTGAGATAGGAAAAGGCTTTTTCACAATGCTTACATGTATAATGGCTCTTTGTCATGTGTATTCTTTCATGAATGTTACAAGCCTTGGGATTAGTCAATGCTTTTCCACAATGTTTACATGCATAAGGTTTCTCTCCACTGTGAATTCTTTCAGGAATGATGTGATACGTAAAACTGCTGACGTTTTATCCACAATGCTTTCAGGCATTGATTTTTCTCTGCAGTGTGGCTCCTTTCATATCTGTTACAACTACGGGGGTGGTTGAAGGCTTTTCCACAATGCTTACATGCATAAGGCTTTTCTCCAGTATGAATTATTTCATGGCTCTTCAGATGACTGGAACAGAAAAAGGCTTTTCCACAATGCTTACATGCATAAAGTTTCTCTCCAGTGTGAATTCTCTCATGAAAGTTTTGAGAAATAGAACTTCTGAAGTTTTTTCCACAATGCTTACATGCATAAAGTTTCTCTTCAGTGTGAATTCTTTCATGAATGTCTCGATAAGAAGAACGGGAGAAGTTTTTCCCACAATGCTTGCAGGCATAAGGCTTTTGTCCAGTGTAACTGCTTTCATGACTGTTATGATGACTGAGCTGGGTTTTTCTTTTTTCTTTTTTTGAAAAACCAAATGCTTTAATGAGGCTATGAAGAACAACAGTTCAATTATTTCATTGGATACATTAATCTCAATCAGAATATTCAGTGCTGTGGACCATACAGAAAGAATTGCTGCGCCCCACAGTGGGGGCTGCTATTGACATTACGGTAGCAAGTGTCCACAAGACAAGGTCACTTGTTGTCTTTGTCCAGAAGTCAGCTTCTTTTTCATACTGTTAGCGACATCAACTTCTCCCCAGTGCATTTTTCAAAAATATGAATAAGTGCATTCCTTTGTGCTTTTTTTTTTTTTTTGGTTTTTTTTTT
>NW_026068476.1:0-42673 GCF_014885135.2 Alexandromys fortis | reverse complement strand
AAAAAAAAAACAACAAAAAACAAAAAAAGGAAGCAAACTTCCGGTGCTCCTCGATATTTTACCCAGAGAAGACATTCATTTCTGCTTCAAAATAAAACACATCTTATGAAAAATTGAATCATACTTATTATGAGAAAAACTGTAACTGTGCCCAATAAAAGCCAGAAAGGTCAGATCCTATGTTTCATGCCTTGGTCTAATAACTCCCTTCAGTTTTGGTTTACCATAAGTTACATTTTCTAACCAGACAATCCTCATGAAAATGACTGATATATTTGTCTTTATGTAATGTATTCTTCTTTTAAGTAGTTTTCAGTACAAAGACTAACTGATGCTGGGAGGGCCCTGTGTCTTTAAGGCAGGACCAGGGAATCAATGCATTCATAAACGTGGGAAAGGCTTGGATGTCTTTTCCACTTTTCTCCTCGTCATCATCTTCGTTCTCTTCTTTTGGTTGCTTTACATTTGTGTAATTACACTTTACAGGTTAATTTCCAAGGAGGTCACAGACAGACAAAGCTCACAGCAAGCTTAGTTTTCCCCTGAATGAAAACGGACAGACACTTCTCTGAAGCAAATGTCCCCTTGCTCAGAAAGCTCACACTTCGAGAAATCAGTTCACAGATACTGAACACTGATGGTACAATACTTTGGAGGCCGTTGTAGTTGTAAAATAGAATATACAAGTCTGGCTCACAAAATTCTAAAAATAAACTATATCCTGGGCTACTGATAAAGCACGAAAAATTCATATTAAAGGAAAATTATCAAGAAAACCTCTTCAGGGAAATGATGAAGTCTACTGAAGAGAGGAAGCAGTTTGTGCAGGGGCAGAGCAAGGCGGGCTCGCTAACACGCATGCTCTGTTTCTTCTGCGCTCATACTGCTCCTCCGGTTACTTGTTTTAGAAGCTCCTGGGGACACTGATGACAGCAGCGGGTCAGTGACACCAAGAGGCATTGTCCATCAGGATGTCTTCCAAGTTGGAGCCCATCTTCCTGGGGATGCTATAGGCCGGGCTGCTCTCCGGCGCGGTGCCGAGGTTATTGGTGAAGGTGATGATACCGTCAGTGAGATCCAGGGTCGTTGTACATGTCAGGTCTGTCTGGTGTTGCACAAGTTCCTGGCTGCAGTTCTCAAGAACCGGTTCTTGCTTGATGATCCGGTTTACCAGATCAGGTGAGCAGAGACCGGTAGATGGGATAAGGGAAAGTCCGTGCGCTCTAGCCTGCATCTCAAGCTCCTGGACTCGGAGCAGCAGATGCCGGTTAGCATGTTCCAGCTTCTTCTGCCGGTTCTCAAGGTCCTTGGCACGTTGCTGCTCTCGCTGCAACTTTCGGATGTAGTCCACGGAGGCCTTTAGAATGGTTCCCTTGTTCCACCGCATGTCCGGATCATTTGACTTGGGAATCAAAGTACCTAGTTCTTTAATGCGGTCACTTATGTTAAATCTTCTTCTTCGTTCAATCAAGTTGTGATTGTCCCTTTTTTGTCTCTCTTTGGCCAATGCTCTTGCTTCAGACTCTGTGAGCTCCCTTTTTATGTTAGGAAGGTTGGCTGGGCAAGAGTTGCTGATGGTGAGGCCTGGGGGTGGCAGGCCCTGGTTGCTGTATAGGTCGATCAAGTTTCCGGAAGCAGGTAACGTATTTGCCATTTGCAAGGCAGGATCCATCAAGCCCAAGATTTCTTCATTATAACTTGATTCCAGGCTGATGATGTCATCGATCACATCATCCATCTGCATGCACGACGCTTGAGAGTGCGTGTTCATACCTGGGCACTCACTCTCTGCCCTGCTCTGCTCTTCAAACTTATAAAATGCCTCTTTTTCACAGTTGGAGTTAAGAGTGAGCATAGCCATGGGGCTGTTGGGTGCGCTGCTCCCCGGCACTGGTGGCATGGCGTGGTCGCCAGGCTGGTTTGGACATGGTGAGCTCAGGACTTGGCTGGCATGTTTATTTGCTAAAGTGGTAGAAAGGTACTGCTTTACCTGGTGCCTCTGGGCTTGCTGTATGTGGTACTTGGTGGGGTTTTCCAAGTGGGTCTGCACCTTGAGGACTTCCATCAGCACCTGGGTGGCAGAGGGAAGGGTGGTAGGCACGCTGACGTTTATGGCTGGTGTCTGGCTCACAGGCACTCTCTGTCGCATGAACCGGGCTGCTTGCAGCTTCTGCTGCTGTTCTCTGCGCTCCTGCTCCTGCATCTGCTCACGCATGAGTTGCTGGCATAGCAAGATGCGTGATGTCATACTGGAGGAGCTTAACAGAGGCTTGGAGGCCCCAGGATGCTCTGCCGAACTGCTCTTCAGAGTTTGACTTTTGAGTTCATAATAGGTTTTGGGTTCTTCGTGAAACTCCTGCCCGACTTCGAAATCCGCCACGATCCCAGATTCTGACTGCATGGCTCCCGCTTGTCCGCCTTCCACTGCTTGGAAGCACCTGCCGAAGATGGGGGGACTTTGGTCCCCCAGCCACTTGCCCCGCACAGAGCCGCTAACCCCGCTAGCCGGCTGCCCACCCTGGCGCGGTGAGTTTACACTCACACCAGGGCGGGCGCTGAATTGGGTTTTTCCAAAGTGTACAGAAGCATAAGGCTTCTCTCCTTTGTGAGTTACTTTATGTTTCTCAAAACATGTTGCATATTTAAATGTTTTGCTACGTTCCCTACAACTGTACCTTTCCTCGTCAATATTACTTTTTTCATGGTTGGTAAGGTCACTGGAATCAATGAAGGATTCTTCACTGAGATTACATACAAATTGTTTCACTTCTTTATGGGTTCCTTCATCATTCTGGCCAGATGTACATCTCATTAAGACATTCTCATTGGGTTTATTTTCAGTATTACTTCTCTCCCGAGGCTGATCAAAACAGAGACTCCTACAGGCTTCATTATATAGTTGAATTTTACAGTGTTTCTCTTTAGTAGAAGTTTCACGTACCTGAAGTAATTCATAGTAACTGGTATCTTTCCAATGTTTCTGATGTGTAAAAGCTTTTGCCACAGCTCCCTTATACAGTTGTAGTTTTCCTCTAGTTTTTTGTCTGAGATATTCAGGTAAGGATAAATGACCAATAATGTTTCTTACATGTAATGGAGTCTCATGAGCTCTCACTCTGGAAGGCACTTCTTTATCGACCATACTGTCTGGAATAGGTTGCTGGTTTTTATCACACTCAGTATGATATTTATATCTATGGTGTTTCTCAATCCCCTGAATTCTGAAAAAAAAAAAAAAAAAAAAACCAACACTGTAGCCAAGAGAAATATTGGAGGCTGGCCTGTGTGGAACACAACTATACTATCTCAGAGGGAAGAGAATAATGGTATCAATGTCAAGGGCAATATGTATGACATGGAAAGACCCTGCCATGTGTAAAGAAGTAGAGTACTGACTTTACTTCTCTAAGAATTATGAAGAAGCTGTATCACAGGCTTGGACGTTAAGAACAATTCTCAATTTTTAAGCAAACCAGATTTAATGACAAGTATTCATGTGAAGAGCTCACAAACTCTGATACACTTGATATGAAGGATGGCTTGCATTTTCTGTCTTCCACAAATGTTTTTGGCAAAGGTGTTGTACAAAAATATAAGTCAGATAGAAAGATATATAAAATAATTAAGAGAAATGAAAGGAGTGAACAGGGAAAAAAAAAAGTCCTGGTGTTTATAGACAAAAATAACAAGCATACGAAGTGGTGAACCTCTCTGGCATGTCAGCATTCTAAATACTCACCCAGTGTGGGTTAGTTAGTTATCAACTAGACCCACTATGGTCATAGAATAGGGTCCTTCAATTGAGAAAATCCCTCAATCAGACTGGCCTGGAAACTAAATCTGTGGGAGCATTTTCATATATGCCAACGGTTAGGAGATCAGGCTCTTCGTATGAAATGTATGTGCTAGTTAGTTTTGATCTACTTGACACAAATAGAACCCACATTTGGGAGGAAGGAACCAAACAGCACAAAATGGCTTTGTCAGACAGACATTTAGACATGACTCTGGTAGCTTTGTCTTGATCACTGTATGAGGTGGATTGATCAAGTTCACTATGGGTGGTATCCCCCTAGAGATGTGGGCCAAGCTTGAACAAGGCAGGTAGCTGACTGACAGATGAAGATCACTCCAGTAAATAGGATTTCTGCATCACTTCTACTTTACTGCCTGTTTCCGGATTCTTTTCATGCTTGAGTTCCTACCCTGGCTCTTCCCCTTATCATGGTACTTACAAGAAAGCATAAAACTGTCTTCCACCCCACTCTTTTCTTCTTTTTTTAAGTCACAGCAAAAGGAAGCAAACAAAACACAGTACTAAAGCTCAAAGCCTCTAAGTATAAACATGAAGTAAAACCATTTGCCTATGAAGGGATCTTTTGTGTAATAATCCACTAGAAAACCTTTTTCCAGGCTCAATCTCACGTGACATATTTGTGATATTAATAGATTACACACAAAAATACACAAATAGCGAATGTCACAATACAATGCTGCATTACAGGAATTTGTGTGACTCAGTTTTCACTCAGGTACATTTGGAGCACTTGGCATGTTCACATTCATCCCTTGAGTTGCAAAAGTATAATAGAAATCATTTTTTACTAAATATAAATTACCCCATATTCCTGCTGATATCTTTAGAGTCTTCTTCAATATTTTCTTCTAGTGTTTTTTCTACAATAAAATCCAGAGAATACATTATGACACATTCATATTCAACATAAAAATTATTGCAACATAGTTCTTGTGATAGGAGTATGCACACTAAATTCACCACATTTTCACTTCAAGAATTCAATACCAACATGACACTCATAAGCAGGACACAATTGTTCACTGACTGAATAAGGAATGGGAGCATGTAGTACTTTTTACCTATGGAGATCAGGTTCAAAAATATTTCCTCCATCACATCTCTGTAGAGCTTCTTCTGACTAGAATCCAACACAGCCCACTCTTCTGAGGTGAATTTCACTATCACATCTTCAAAGTTTACTGGCTCCTATGAATACATATATTAATTAGGATTTTTTTCCTAATTAATTTATTTTCACTGACAGACAGACAGGATACACAATCATCTTGCATGTATGTTTCTGAAGAAACCTCTAAATTATTATATCAATAGGATTTATTGAAGAATGTCCATGAGATGCCATCTTGATTACTTGATGACCCACTGTCTCATTTACTATTTATTAGTGTGTCACTCACTAGCAGCTTCACACTTCTGAATGGCTCAATGGTTAACAGCACTGACTGCTCTTCTAGAGATCAAGTTCAATTCGCAGCAAGCACATGGTGCTCATAATCACCTTTAATGGACTCTGAAGAAAAACAACTAAAAACACTGAACCAAAGATAAATAAGTTATTTAGTAGATGATCCAAAGTCAGAAATGAAAAAGTCTACACAACAGACATTGATAGGGAAAGTTCCTTGGGAAAAGACTCTGTCAGTAAGTAGAGAAAGGGTTATTACTGTGGTATTATCATCAAGAACATGACTTCATCCTGTTTTATCAGAGAATTTGAAATAAACATGAATACAAAAACTGGAGTATTTTGATAGAGAGACAGAATGTGAGCAAGCTAAATTTCTAAACAAAATGAGCCATCTGTGGAGAGGTCTGTTGCTCTCTTCTGGCCTGCAGACATACACACAGACAGAATACTGTATACATAATAAATAAATATTTAAAAAAATGAGGAGTTGAAATTGACAACAAGATTAGTACTATGTACCCAGACAAAAATGAAATAACATTGGGAAAACTTTGCACCCTTGACATCTAAACCGCAGTCTGAATTTAGAGACAAAAGGTAAAAGGACCAGTGAAAGAAACACAGTTTGTCCCTGAAACAAGATCCATATCTGTCCCTGATCTACTGAACATCAAACCAACAAGTCCCTGAACAAAAATGCAACCAATCCCTGACCACTAAATCTAGCCAATCTGAGCTCAAGATTTTTCAATTCCAACCAATTCCCATCCTTAAAATGTACTCTGTGGAAAAACTCCACCCCTAGGAAGCCCTATATAAGCCCAGTGCTTGATCAGTTGGCAGTTGTCCTTGTCTACCCTGGCATAACCAGCCAGTCTCCAGGATTCTGTCCTCCAAAATAAATCCCTTGAAAGAGTGTGGGGTGAAAATCTTTCTCGCCTGAGTGGAGCAGAGTCTCTCCTGAGAAACTCAATAGGGGAGTAGTGAAGAGAAGCAACAGACACCTCTGCTGAGAAACTCCCTAGGGGGGTGGTGCAGAAGTAACAACTTTTTGCAGGAGCCAGTGCAGACTGCTACTAGTGTGTGTGGGTTACCCCTTTAGCAGAGTGAAGCAAAGGAAATAACAACTGGAGCCATAGATGAGAAGAACCCGACATCTCTCCTGGGAAAACTCCCCAGTAGGGTGAAGCACAGAAGCAATGGACATCTCTACTGGGAAACTTCCTTCGGGGTGTGGAGCAGAGCTCAGCTGTAATGGCTCTCTCTTGGAGAGGTGTAGAATTGGAACATCTGGCAAGGAGACTATCCCCCGCCCGAATCCAGCTTCAGGCATTGCCTTAATTCCCAACAAGTCAGGATAGCTTACTCATCAAAGTTGTAGATATCTCGGATATCTTCCCTTCAGAGTTGTAACACGTGCAGGTATAACATAACTTTCCAACAGTCAGGGTACCTTTCTCTCCAGAGATATAATACTTATATCTAACACACAATTCTCTCTGAACAATGAGCCTAGTAACTTATGGGTATTGTGCTTGGAACAATCAACATTAGGGGACTGTATCAATATCTTATTAACAAATCGCAGCAAGGGTCATCCAGATAGAAACTAAACAGAGAAATGTTGTGGCACAATGATGTTTTATTCTGTCACTTATATTATTTTTAATAAAACGCTGATTGGCCAGTAGCCAGGCAGAAAGTATAGGCGGGGCAACCAGGCAAAAAGTAGAGGCAGGGAAACAAGAATTCTGGGAAGAGGAAAGTCAGTCAGCAGTCATGACCCAGGCACCGAGAAATCAAGAAGTTACTGCCTCACCGAAAAAAATACCAAGCCAGTTTGCTAAGACAGGCAAGAATTATGGGCTAATATATGTTATAAGAATTACTTAAGGGGCTGGAGAGATGGCTCAGTGGTTAAGAGCATTGCCTGCTCTTCCAAAGGTCCTGAGTTCAATTCCCAGCAACCACATGGTGGCTCACAACCATCTGTAATGAGGTCTGGTGCCCTGCAGGGATACACACAGATAGAATATTGTATACATAATAAATAAATAAATATATATATATAAAGAATTACTTAATAAGAAGAGCCTGAGATAATGAGCCAACCAGTTTATAATTGACGTAGACCTCTGTGTGTTTCTTTGGGACTGAATGACTGTAGGAATGGGTTGGACAGAAATCTCAGTCAACAGAGAAATAAAGAAACAGATGTTATGACTCAAATAGATGTAGCAGATATCAATAAAATATTATACAAATACAGAATTTATCTTCTTATCAATCTCCTACAATATTGTTGTTAAAAAACAGGAGGAAGCGGGGTGGAGAAAAATGAAAAAACCATAGAGGATTTCTGTAGGAGCCAGCCATGATAAGCTCAATATGAACAGATCCCCTAAAGGAAGTTCTTTACTTCCAACCATTATCACCTGCCAGAGTAGGACTCAGCCATTGATAAGTTTAATGGGGCCTGAGTCTCAGGAGTTTACATGTAAGAAGTACCTGGTTACAGGACAGACCATAATCTAAGATTACCTGAGCACCACCCAAGAACAGACCATCCAAAGGAAATGCCACTGTTGGAACAATTTCTTGAAAGGACTGGATATGCTTTTTTGTGGAACGTTCTCTAATACTGGGGGGAAGGGGGGGAGACACAGTCTGGGATGATCAGGTGGGGGAGGGGAGAAAAGAAGAGAAAAAAGAACTCCAAGGTGATGGAGGGAAAATCCAAGTCAGCAGGAACAGAAGCACAAGAAAAGGAAAACGGCACAGCCCACCCAAGTCCCTACGCAGAATTTCCTGGACTCAGAATTACCAACCCGCCAGCCATGCAAAATCTGTGTAGCACAGGTTCGCTGGCAAGACCTCACCCAAAAGTTCTGGAGAAAACATGGGGTGAGCAGTAATTGGAAAGAATTGAGACTGGGGGTGAGGAGATGCAACCTTTATTCATTGATGTTATCACTGTAAGGACACAAAGTATAAAACACCTACATCCTCCTCTCTTCTAAAGGCAAAAGGAATGACAGAAGGCTGCACAAATTTCTCTTCTTATACCACACCTACCATAGCTAATGGGTGTTTCAACTTCAAACAACTGAAATTTGGTTTCTTATAAAATAGTCGCACAATACCTTTGAAGATTATGCCCTGTGGTAGAGTTTTCTGAAATTGCTATGGGATTCAGCTTGCTTCTGGTTGCTGTGATAAATGCCACACTCAAAAGTAACACAGTCTAAGAAATGGTTCATTTGGCTTACACTTCCATGTCACAATCCAGCACTAGAAAAGCCAAGCAGGAAGATAAGCAGAAACTATGGAAGAAGCTGAATAGAGGTTCTCCTGTTGATTGGATCATGATTAGAAAACTTTCTCAAGGGGGCTGGAGAGATGGCTCAGTGGTTAAGAGCATTGCCTGCTCTTCCAAAGGTCTTGAGTTCAATTCCCGGCAACCACATGGTGGCTCACAACCATCTGTAATGAGGTCTGGTGCCCTCTTCTGGCCTGCAGACATACACACAGACAGAATATTGTACGTATAATAAATATTAAAAAAATGTTAAAAAAAAAAAAAAGAAAACTTTCTCATTTAGTCCAGGACAACCTGGAAAGGGATGGTGCTGCCCACTGTGTACTAGCCCCTCCCCCCATCAATCAAAAGAGCCCTCAGGGACATAGATAGCCATAAGTTCCTCTGATCAATACAGGCCTAAAATGAAGCTCCCTTCTACAAGATGATGCAAGATTTTGTCAGGTTGTCAATAAAAATTTACCAGTACACTCTGACACCAAACCCATTCATTTCCTGGTCTAGGTTTTGAAATCAGAGTTTGCAACCATTTACTTTTGACACCCTAAAGACAACGAGTTATAAAAACACTTTATACAGCTAACAAGTTCACTACTCATTCCCACCATGCTTCCACTGTCAGAGACTGAACTAAAGTACAAGTCTCCTGAGTGACAGTCAGTTGTCCTGTGATCTCCATATACATGCTATGGGACGGACACAGGACATAAATTACATTGACATGCATTCTTGTCCTCTCGCCCTCCTCCTCCCATTCCCTCACCTCTCACAATATTAAAGGAAAGGAGTGAATTATCCTTACACTTGGCTCACAGTAAGAGCCAGACTCTCTTGGTCATTTCCTCTCACACGTGTTCACTTGCCTTTCTACTGTGGACCGTGCAGCACAAAGGACATCAACAGAACTAGAGCAACTGGAGTTTATAACAGAAAAGAGCAATACGAATTAGGCTGCCATTCTTTTTAAATAATAGTAATAGTGATAATATTAATTTATTATTATTATTATTATTTGTGTGTGTGATTCTCTGGAGATGGAGTTAAATGGCTGAGAGATACCAACATGGGTGCTGGGAAATGAACTTGAGTTCTCTGTAAGAACATAAGAAGAGCTCTTAATTGCTGAATTAGTTTTCCAGCTCCAAGCAATTGTTCTTGGTAAGTTCATCCTTCTTCAACGTCCTCATGAACTTACTTCCCAAGACACAAAGTTCTTAGTCATCCTGAGAATTATCATCGCACCCTGACTGTGAATAGACATTGCTGCTACAGTTGCACTCTAAAGGCTGAAGCACGGGGCATCTTCAAGGCCAGTCTTTGAGAAAAAGAATCTCAATAACCAAAATATTTCAAAATGAAATTTATTATCAATACAGAAGATATTTAAGGTCATACTCACATAGAAAATGAGAATTGTGTCAGGCCGGGGTGGTGCACACCTTTAATTTCTGCACTCAAGAGGCAGAGGCAGGTGGATCTCTGTGACTTTGAGGCAAACATGGTCTACAAGAGTTAGTTCCAGGAAGGCTCCAAAGCCACAAAGAAACATTGCATTGGAAAACCAAGAGAGAGGGAGAATGGGAATTGAGAGCAAAATGCTCTGGAGCCAATAGTTAAGAAACAATCAGCCTGGATGCCCATCAGCTGACGTCTGGACCATGGATGTGTGGCTCATGTCCTCATTTGAATCCCACTCAGGAATGAAGAAAACTGAAAGGACGTTTGCAGGTGAATGGATATTACTGGAAATGTAATTATACAGTATATATATGAGCTCCAGGATTACACAAAGAAACCTTGTCTCCAAAAATGAACAACAACAAAAAAATCAAGAAAAGAAATAGTGATATCTTAACTATGAATTAGCAAAATGAAAAGTAAAGGATTTGCACACACAAGAGTAATAAATATATTATAAATAATTCCTTACTAAAGTCGATGTTCAAAAAAATTTTTCATTGGGTAGAAAGCACTCTTTCTCTCTGAGTTGAACATTCTAAAGTTTCCCCAGTAGACAGAAATTACAGCGTCTACCAAACCCACCTAACTAGAGGCTAAAGGAAAGAGAATACTAATATTTTCCCCAAGGGCTGCAACACAATTACTTGTTACAAGATTGACATTCCCAATCCCTTCTTTCTAAATCAGCCTACATCCAAACAAGCAGCAGCAACAAAAATACCATGCCACTACCATGAAACTCTCAAGTCCCGCCGACCTATCCACATTCTGCAGCTTTACAAAATTCAAATTTGAGGCTAAAAAAAAAAATGCTGCAAACAAATTAAACGTGAAGAAAATTTAAATTTCTTTGTCTTCAGACTGATACTTTTGTAAAACTGCAGTCGGAAGAAAAAGAAAATCTCCCACAATATCATCAGAAAAAAAGAACCATGCAAATTCTATGCCAGATATGGTGATGTGGAGTTAGACACAGCTTTATGGCAAACTTCATTCACAAGGGGCGGCACGGGGATCAATTCTGGGACAGACTAGAAGAGGGAGGGGAGTGAAGGAGAGAGGAAAGAACTCCATTGTAATACCCGAAAACCTAAATCAGCCCAAACACGGCACAAGTGGAGAACGAAACTATGAAAAACGCACGACCATACACAGTACAGCCTGGACTCAGCATCACCAATCCTCCAGTGCAGCAAAATCTGTTTGGATGCATGTCCAGTATGGATGCACCCAAGATGGCTGGCGATTGAAGGGAAGCAGCTTCACCATGGCCGGAAAGGCGGAAGACTAAGGCCTCAAGGCTGCCTGTGAGCTGCACAATTCAAGAGCACTGGCATAGGCATTGCTGGGTCAGAAAACCGCCTTCCACTGGGTCGCAGAGCACCAGGGGAAAATCTCACTGCGGGAGCCATAGAGAAGCTACTGCTACTGCCCCAAACTCGCCAGGCAGGATTGCTGGAGCCCAACGCGCACTCACCATTTCGTACTTCTGCTGGGTCTCAGTTTCCTCCCCAGAGACCTGCAGTCAGCAGAACACAGGGCCGCCCAAAATGAATCCTCACAAGGATTCCCTCTGCTAGCCCACACTTTGAAAGGCTTTCCCGAAAGCATGCTATGACTATCCACGCTACTAATTGGACACTTCATTCCATTTAGTGAAGCTGTCCCTGATTGGCGAGCTCTACTCACTCCGCCCCTTCAGCCTAAAGTATCTAAAACGTTTAGGAAATAGCAGTTTCCAATTTTTGATGCCAGCACGCTTGAGGAAGGGACAGTTCTATGAATTTAAAGCCATTCGGGTATACATGGTGAGACCATGACTGAAAGCCAAACGAACTTTCCAGACCTGGTGGCAGGCATTTTTACATCCAGAAATCCTGAAGCCTAAGCAAGAAATTCACTCAAGTAGAGACTCACCTAGTCCAGAGCTCTAGTTCTAGGGCAGCGAATGCTAACCAAAGAGAGCTACTCTCAAAACCAAAATAAAAGACCAACCAATGATCAAAAACAATCGAGCAAATTAAGAAAACAACAACAGAGAATAAATTTTAAAAAAAAAAAGCAATAAACACCTCAAAATACTTCGTTCTGGGATAAACCTATTTCATTTTGGGATTTCTTGGCAAGGCAAGAACCTAGTATCTAGGATTCACTCACTCACTTCTTCGTATATCTGTTACTCCTCACCTGCATTTTTCTTCAAGTTAGATCCAGAAATTTGTTCTATAGACTCAAATCTCTTGCCCCTAAAAAAAAAAAAAAAAAAAAACTAAACATCAGTGTAGGAGTAAGGCCCACGGAGATAAGGTGCAGAAACCACATATAGGATTGATAGGAAATCTCAAAATTTAGGGATGAAGCAAAAGACCAGGACTGCCTCACAACCTATGTTTCAATGCATCCATTTTCTATTAATACAAATAGAAGTCACCAACAAGGAAATGCAGTTGCTTAATGACAGATAAACTAGATACGCATGCCATGAGTACCCCACTAAGGATTCAGAGTTATGAAAAGCAATTTTTTGTTGATTTGTTTATTTTGTCCAAGTTTATGAAGAAAGCCTTCACTCATTACATTAAATACTCCATTTTTTCAGTGACTCTATGACTGCTAAGAAATAACCCACAATTGTCATTCTCAAAATATGATGCAAAGACACCTTGGGACTTCATCACACCTGCTATTGCTTCCAGGGTCATAAAATGATTCTTTTAACACCATGGTATTCATTAGAGTAAAAATGTCAGTCAAATACACACTAATTTTATTTATTTCATTTTCATGACAATGAGTGTTTTTCTCACATATACATCAGTGTGCCTGTCACCATGGGAGGCCAGAAGATGATTGTGTATCCCCTGAAACTGGACTCACAGTTTAGAGCTAGCCTACAGATCTTAGAAACCAGCCAAGATCCTCTGAAATAGCCGTCTGTGGTATCATCTGCCGAGTCATATATCCACCTACTATTCAGATTAAGATTTTAACAGAAATAAACAGTAACATTCATCAGTACTTTCTTCAGATGGCCACCCTGCGGTGTTGAGATGATTGAGCTAGGCTCACAACTAAAAAAAGCTAGGCTCACAACTAAATTGCCTCTCTGAACATGAACATTACAGATGTTCTTCATATGACAGTGACTATTTTAACTAGTCTTGGTTATGATGTGACTGACTCTCCTCACAGCTAAACTTAAACCCCCATACTGGTGAGTTCCAAAATGTTCCCTTGAAGAATGTCAAAAGCCATTTTCCCAAAAAGTATAGTGGGGACCATTGTCCTGGGGATGTTTGCAGAGAGCCCCACACCCTAACTGTATTGAGGACTGTTTGTTGGCAGAACCCACCCCACACCCAACTATCTTGAGAGCTATCTGTTAGCAGAACCTGCCCCACATTCCAACTATCTAGAGAACTGTTTGTGGTTGGAATCACAAAAGGAATGATTCCTCTTGCATAGAGAACACTAGGTGTGTCGACTCATGACCTCATGACTGACTTGTGACCAAGTGTCACTCCTGACCATTGCTGCCCCGGCAAGATCCCATGTCCCTGCCCCCTACCCCCATCCCAAGCCAAATTCCTCATCCAGGGGCTATATAAACCACAACCATTACGCTAATAAACAGAGGCTTTGTTTGACAACAGATCTTGCTTGGCCACGTTTCTCTTTCCCACCCGTGTCTTTTCAAATAGCGCCTCTTCGGGACCCTGGAATAACTGACCTGCCAGTCGGGTTACAACCCTAGACTAACTGACCCGCTGGGCGGTTACAGAAGAAGATGATCACGTCTGGGCTTATTGACCATGTATAGCACACATGGAGGGATGGAGGAAGGCAGAAACTTCTCAGCTTCTCACTATGTGTCAGTCCACAGATGAATATCTGCTGAGAAAGCCTGTCTCCCAGGAGAGCCTGCTGCCAGGAGCCATGTGACTTCTTCAGGGAACAAGGCCTGAGAATAACATGAACAAGTTCTCCCTTTGGTAAGGCCTGGGAGAATTTAACCCATTTTTGGCAAGGGTGATGGATAGTTTGCTGTATATTTGGGGAATGACTCCAGGAGCATCTGTGCTACCTGCTCACCGTGCTTTCCTTCCACAAATCATACTGCTGGCTGCCTCGAGCTTCACTTTCTTAGAGCCCAATAGATGAGATGGCTGTTGCATTTGCAAAAACTTTCCCCTGAAGACTCTCTTCTGGATCAGCCAAAGGGGATGTTGTTAAAAATGTACAGTGGACCTGATTCATCCTCTAAAGTCTCTGATGTTTCAGGTGTGACTATGAAATCAGGCTTCTCAGGGACAGAGTGTTGCCTGCACAGTGCATTTTGTGACTAATTTGAAATAGTCACAATACTTCAGGATATTTGCATAATTTGCATAATTGTCCTGGAAAGAACGATCCTAACTGTGAGAGTCTAAGAGAAATGCAAGTAAATAGATGAATCTAGAGTTAATGAGACAGTCTAGGAACAGGGAATAATGATGCAAAATCATAGAAACTCACAGTGTCCCCAGTTTCTAATAACTGTGCCAATAATATAGGACTTAATACTTTTGGAAGCTGAGAAAACTGGAACTTGAGAACAAGAGATAAGCAATGCCAACTTAAAATTAAGTTTCTAAATTATGTAATCTACAGGATGATAGGGAAAAACCTGGTATATTCTCCATAGGAGATAAAAAAGTATAGAAGAAAGTGATTCAGTTTTGGCTGATGAGTTGATTGTAAGAGTTTGGATTTCACTACAGCTTAAGATTAACCGCCAAAACTAAATTTTATTTTTGCTTTGCATCACACTGTAACTGCAAAGAGTGTCAACAGGGCACACTATTCTACCTGTAGATGTGCCTAGTGAGAAAACTTCCTTTGTTGCTTGCTTTACTGCTTATGCTTGTGATATTAAAGTTACAAATCAAATAGGTAATGATTACCAGTGGGGATGTTGGGGCACAAAAAGAGAAGGAAGTAAGGGAACAAATTGGCAATTTTTTTATTATTATTAGAAACCTAAGGAAACAAATATGAGTGTAAAACCGATCATGCAAACTATTGAAACTATGAATAAAAAATGGCTCACTCCATCTGTGGCCACAGCTACTTGTTTCCTACAGGTGGTCACAGTTTTCTCTGTGTCACGAAATCACACATCCATCCCAGGTCATGGGACCCATTAGAAGCAAGGCTCCTAGCAGCCTGTGTCTTTTGGGCAAATAATTTCCAAAAGGAGAGACTGCATAGCACGGTTTCCTATAAGAAGCTGGTGCAATGTCCTCATTGCAAAGCCCGCCCCATCAGCCCTATGAAGGATCTCTGCTCGCTTTCTCCCATCGCACACCTTCCCTGCATAGCAGCAAAGTAGGTGCCCCTTGATAATGAGCTCTCTGTTTTCTGAGGTCAGACTCCACTCTCCTTCCTGCTTTCTGTCTTCTGTGCCCTGAAATGTAGTACTAGTGAAAATGCTATTCTCGTCTCCAGAGAAGTTCATCCTGTAAAATGCTTAGTTACTGATTATATATTCCTTCATGCAATTTCTTCAACTTGGAGAAACCTAGAGAAAAACAAGCAAACAACAATGCAATTCCAAGCTCTTCACTTGCCTCACAGAACTCTCAAAGGGCAAACCTGGGAACGCTTTTTCAAATATCCCAGTTTTGCCACAGAATTGGTAGTGAAAAGATGTCTGCTTTAAAACTCTCTTCCTTCGTGTCTGGGAATTGTGACAACTGTGACACACTCTTACAGAGTAAACCAATTGATTCTCTCACATGATCATTTTTTAAAAATATTTATTTATTATGTATACAATAATCTGTCTGTGTGTCTGCCTGCAGGCCAGAGGAAGACACCAGATCTCAGTACAGATGGTTGTGAGCCACCATGTGGTTGCTGGGAATTGAACTAAGTACCTTTGGAAGAGCAGGCAATGTTCTTAACTGCTGAGCCATCTCTCCAGCCCCTCACATGATCAGTTTTAATGGACAGAACATATACAGAGTCATCAAATTTGCTTGGGCGATGCAGCCTAATATCCAAGCATTTGTTTACCTTATGCAGAGCATGGTTTAGGGTTCAAAACTAAGGAAAATATAAAGTCATAAAGGCTGACAGGAAAACTCTAAAGCAGCATAGACATAAGTCTTAAGGAGTCTACCAACAGAGTACACACTCACGCCGTTCACACAGGTGGGAGCCTACAAAAGTGAATCCATTCCACCTTAGCTGAAGGTCAGAGAGTTCAGAGCTCTTCCTGCTCCTTCAAGGTTACGCAAAGTTTTGACCTAAGGTGTGGCTACAGGATGTTTTGCCTAGACAAAGGATATTTAGTTCTAGGGTGTGGTTACTTGATGTTTAGAGCTGTTAGGAGGTTATTACCCTTATTTGTTCTTTGTGCCTTGGTAAAGAAGTCTTTCACCTTCTCCTACTTTTGGATTTCTTTGTTGAGAGTTCTCTGTTTAGCTCTGTATTCCAATTTTTTCATTGGATTATTTGTTCTTTTGATGACCAATTTCTTGAGTTCTTTGTATATTTTGGAGATCAGTCCTCTGTCTGATGTGGGGTTATAGTGAAGATCTTTACCCATTCTGTAGGCTGTTGTTTTGTCTGGTTGACTGTGTTCTTTACTTTACAGAAGCTTTCCAGTTTCAAGAGGTCCCATCTATTAATTGTTTCTCTAAGTGTCTGTGCTGCTGGGGTTATATTAAGATGTGGTCTCTCACGACAAGGCATTCAAGTGTACGTCCCACTTTCTCTTCTACAAGGTTCAGTGTGGCTGGCTTTAGGTTGTGGACTTTGATCCATTTGCACCTGAGTTTTGTGCATAGTGATAGCTATAGGTCTATTTTCATTCTTCTACATCTTGATAACCAGTTATGCCAGCACCATTTGTTAAATATGCTTTCTTTTTTTCCATTTGATATATTTTGCTTCTTTGTCAAAGATCAGGTGTTCGAAGATATGTGGATTAATACCTGGGTCCTTGATTCAGTTCCATTGATCCTCCTGTCTGTTTTTATACCAGTGTGTTTCATTTTTTAAAGCAAGCTTCTCTCTATTATGTAGCACTGACTTTGATGAATGCAGCTCGGGTAGACTAAAGATCTTAGTCTTTCAGGTGCCACTGACATTTATATGTTTATCTGACATGGAATATTCCTGTACACTGTGAAAATTGTGCTCTGATTGGTTTAATAAATAAGCTCACTGACCAGTGGCCAGGCAGGATAAGGCTAAGCAGAAAAACCAAACTTAAGAAGTAAAGAAGGGCAGAGTCAGAGGAGATGACAGCCAGTTGCCAAGCAAGTTTGACATCTAGAAAACAAGGTAAGAAGCCATAAGCCACATGGCAGAACATAGAACCATGGGTTAATTTAAATGTAAGAGTTTCCTAGTAATAAGTCTGAGCTATTGACTGAGGATTTATAATTCATATAAGCCTCTGAGCGGCTTGTTTTGGACTGGGCAGTCTGGAGAGGAGACTACTTTCTACATTCATCCCTAGAACCTCCTGCAGTTTTTATTTTTTTTCTGGCTCAATTTCTCTGTGAGTGTTGTGATCCTCACAAGTTTAAGGGGATAACAGGATTATGGCCAATCACCACTTAATTACGAGCCATATAGTACCATATTATTTTTATAAAACACAAGTAGATATAGAAAGTACCTTTATACAAAGAGTTAATAAAGATAATTTTTAAAGCTAAGGAATTGTATCTTTTCTCAGTTTTAAGTTAATCTGTTGATAAAATCCTATTTTAGAGTCCCATGGTGGTGGTCGCACATACCTTCAATTCCAGGACTCAGAACAAAGAGGTAGATAGATCACTCTGAGTTCAAAACTACCCTGAACTACAAAGCATATTCCAGGACAGCTAGGGTATTTACAGAGAAACTCTTTCTTGACAAACTAAAAACATACAAACAAAATACCCGTATTTTGCCTGCATTAGCAATCTTTAATCTAAAGCTTATTCTTTTAAAGATATGGTTTTAATCTAATAAGAAACTTGAGTGTCCAAAACATAGAGCCTAACCTGATTATTGGTAAGCCTTTAAGTAGTCTGAACAGACATCATGAGATTAGCATTTAAACCATTTTTATTCTATTTATTTTAATTTGGTAATGATCAAAGTTTGAGAAAGTCAGTCTTTTAAGAGGAGAGCATGATCTTGGATAGGTAGGGTCAACATAATAAAAATGGCAATACTACCAAAAGAAATCTAGAGATTTAATGCAATCCCCATAAAAATCCCAACACAATTCTTCCCAGACCATTAAAGAACAAAAATCAACTTCATATAAAAAAAAACAAACAGGATAGCCAAAACAATTCTATACAATAAAGGAAATTCTGGAGATATCACCATTCCTGACATCAAGCTTTATTATAGTACTATAGTAATGAAAATAGCTTGGTCTCGGCATAAAAACAGAGAGGTTGACTAATGGAATTGAATTGAGGATGGGATATTAATCCACACACCTATGAATACCTCATTTTTAACAAAAAACATAAAATAATAGAATGAAAAAAAGAAAGCATCTTCAACAAATGGTGCTGGAATAAGTGAATGTCAACATGTAGATAAATGAAAATAGATTCATATCTATCCCCATGCACAAAACTCACATCCAAATGGATAAAAGACATCAATATAAATCTGACCCCACGAAATTTGATAGAAGAGAAAGTGGGAAGTAGCCTTCAATGCATGGGCACAGGAAACCACTTCATAAATATAACCCCAGTAGCACAGACGCTGAGACTAACAATAAATAAATGGGATCTCCTGAAACTGAGAAACTTCTGTAAAGCAAAGGACACAGTCAATAAGACAAAAAAGTAACCTACTGATTGGGAAAATATCTTCACCAACCCACATCAGAGAGAGAACTGATCTCCAAAATATATAAAGGACTCAAGGAATTAGACATCAAAATCCAAATAATCTTATTTAAAATGTGGTTAAGAACTAAACAGAGAATTCACGAACTGTATGGCGGCGCATAGAGCGCAGACAGGCGTCGTGCGCCGCAGGAAAGTGCAGGACTTGTCTGAAGTCCTGGCTAGAGTATACTGTGAGGCTGGACCATCTCAGATAGCCACCTTAAAACTCCTCTGAGCAGTTCGTAGTCTACAGCTGATCTTCGGGTGGTGTTTGTCTTAGTGCATTACCACAATGCAGGTGGAATCATGGTGGGGCCCTATCTTCCTTTTCGAGACTTCAGAGTTTGCTACGAGACATGGTCATGGGTCACTACAGAAAACTTAAACATTTTAAATGTCATATGCAGCAGCTCTTGAAGAGGTTAAAGGATCACAATTTGTTTAGTACATGCAGAGTACAAAAACTTAACTCCTACTTACCTGATAGAGACTCAAGCCTAAAATCACATATAGGGAGCTAAATGAAGCCTTTTTCTTTAAGTAGTACTCTATATGACCATTAATATGACAAAAAGTTTAAAACATACATATATACTAATTTTATAAATTTTGAGATAATATTTATACCTTAAGAAAAGTTTTAAAGAGTCAAATGAAACCAAAGGGTGATGAGATTAGTGTCAATAGAACAGTCGCTTAATTTTCTTTTTTCTTCTGTTCCATACCAGGTGACTCTTCTGATATGAGACAAAGATTTTGGATTTTCCTTTAGCATGCATGCTTGGATTTAGAGAAGGAGAGAACCATGCTCCAACTCCAAAGCCATTTTTAATTTTTAATTGGACTGTACTACAAAAAGACCATTTGTCTTAAATGTAGAGATCAGCAGAAACAAACATTTTGAAGGTGTATGAAATTTTATCCGGTTGGAAATGTGATATACCAATAAGCCAATTTGCTCTTTTTCTTGGGACATTTTTTTTGAATGATTCATCCTTTTTCTTCAGATGGCTTACTTTTCCAGTGGTCTTCAAATTCTTTAGCTGGATGCCTTCATTCTCCTGGAAAGACAAAAAAAANAAAAAAAAAAAAAAAAAAAAAAAAAAAAAAAAAAAAAAAAAAAAAAGCATGATCCAACCCTAACTATGCAAAGTTTCCCCTTTTGGCAAATTATTTCTGATCAAATGGAAAGCATTTGTTAGCTGCATAAGTTAGTTTAAATTGAATGGTCTCTTCTGATCAAGAGCTCTCGCTTTTTCTTCTAAAGCTGTTCTGTCATCCAGAGAATTATGTTTTTTTACAGTAGGCATGAGGTCCTTTAATTGCTCCGGGGAGGAGTTTCCCCCACTGTGACAGGGAATGATAGAACCAAATCTGACACAGGGGCCTGTGACAGCCCCCTCACAAGGTGTTTCCCTATGGAAAAGGGTTACCCTGTCTGTTTCTTGTTGATCTGCATTCATTGGTCCAATGTTGACCTTTGACACACCTGCATACTCTAGAAGGGAGGGGCCTTCTGCTTGGGTTATTCCTATAGGAAATATTGTTTCTAGGTAATCCCTGTCTACAATCTCCTTTTGGGTGACCTTGTTTGCAAAAATTAAAACACCTGACTTTTTTTTTTCTTCAAGCCTCTGGAAATCAACTCTCCCATGCAAGCATCATCATGGTCATGAGATTCAATACTGACTTTATCTCAGATTCATTCCTCTATGGGTGCTGATCTTGCCTTTAAAGGTCTAATTATTCTTTTGCATTGTGAAGTAGAATTTTTAAAAGCCAAAGATTCAGTTATTATTTGTCTAACTTTTGAATTTGGTATTATTCTATTTACAGCTGAAGTCAATCTTTATTTAAAAAAAAATGAAGTTTTTTTTTCAGGCCCTGTATGGCTTTAGTAAATGATTAGGTTCTCTTTCCAACTTTTTCATTTCTGTCCCAAGCATTCAAAGCTGCTGCATGGCATGGTGTCAAGGTGTGGTCATCATATACAGACGGTCTTTGTACACCAGCATAACCACCCTCTCCAAGAAGTTGGTCTTGGGAGATTTCAATACCTCTAGCGCTACTTTGTTGTTCGGTGGTGCTAGCCTCATCTTTCCACCAGGATTTTTCACTTGCTTGGTTAAAGTTACCTACAATATTTTATATTATTTGAGGCTGTTGTGAAACATGTTGTTTTCCTGATTTATTTCTCAGTCCACTGGTTATTTGAATATAAGAGAGCTACTGATTATTTATTAATCTTGTTTCCAGCCACTTTGCTGATTGTGTTTATGAACTGTAGGAGTTTTCCAGTACAATTTTTAGGGTCACGTATATATATTATATTATCTGCAAGTAGAGATACTTTGACTTCTTCCTTTCCAATTTGTAGCCCCTTGATCTCCTTCGGGTGTCTTACTGCTCTGGCAAGGAATTAAAGTACTATATTGAGTAGATATGGGGAGAGTACATAGCCTTTATTGGTTCCTGATTTTAGTGGAATTTCTTTGTATCTCTTACCATTTAATTTGATGTTGGCTATTGGTTTCCTATAAAATGCCTTTATTATGTTTTGATATGTCCCTTGTATCATTAATCTTTCTTGGACTTTTATCATGAAGGCGTGTTGGTTTTCATCAAATCAACATCTAATGAGATGACCATGTATTTTGTTGTGTTTTGTTTCCATTTTGTTTATAGGGGTCATGTTTATTTTGTATATAGAATCATCTGTGTATATCTGGGATGAAGCCTGCTTGATCATGGTGGATGATCTTTTTGATGTTCTCAAGCTCAGTTTGCAAGTATTTTACTGAGTATTTTTGCATTCATGTATAAGTGAAATTGGTGTGTAATTCTCTTTGTTGGGTCTATATGAGGTTTGAGTATGAGCACAACAGTGGCATAATAAAATTAAGTGGGTAATATTCCTTCTATTTCTCTTTTGTGGAATAATTTGAGGAGCATTGGCATTAACTCTTCTTTGAATGTCTTGTAGAACTCTGCACTAAAACACTTTGGTCTGAAATTTTTTTGGGGAGGTGGGAAATTTTTAATGACTCCTATTTCATGAGGGATTATATTTAAATTGTTTATCTGATCTTGGTTTAACATTGGTAAGTAGTACCTATTGAGAAAAGTATCTGTAACTTGTATTTTCCATTGTGGTGGTGTACAGGTTTGTAAAGCTTGTCCTTATGAGTCTCTGGATTTTCTTGGTGTCTGTTGTTATGCCCCCTTTTCATTTCTTTCGTTTCTTTTCTATCTTTTTAAAAAAAGATTTATTTATTTATTATATATACAGTGTTCTGTCTGTATGTATGTTTGCAGGCCTGAAGAGGGTACCAGATCTCATTAGAGATGGTTGTGAGCCACCATGTGGTTCCTGGGAATTGAACTCAGGATTTCTGGAAGAGTAGTTAGTGCTCTTAACCTCTGAGCCATCTCTCCAGCCCCTCTTTTCTTTTCTTTTTGTTAATTCAGATATTCCATCTTTGCCTTTTAGTTACGTTGAATAAAGGTTTGTCTGTCTTGTTGATTGTTGGTGGTAGTGATGGCATGTGCATGTATGTGTGTGTATGCATGTGTGTGTTTCCCTTCTCTTGATTTTGCTGGTCTGAGATTACTTGTTTCCTGTGTTTTCATGGGTATAGTTAACCTCTATAGGTTGGAGTTGTACTTTTAGACTTTCTGTACTCTTAGATTTGGAAGTAAGTATTGGTTAAATTTAATTTTATAAAAAAAATCCTATTTTATCCATTCATGGTATTTGGAAGTTTTGCTGGGTATAATCTGTGATCTCTTAAAAGTTTACAGCACCTCTGCCCAGGGTCTTCTGACTTTTATTTCCATTGAGAAGTCAGTCTTCTTAATATGTCTGTCTTTTATATGTTACGTGGTGGTTTTCCCTTGCGGTAAAAAACAATGACTTCGCGAATTTTGCATGCAAATGGACGGAAATAGAAAACACTATCCTGAGTGAGGTATCCCAGACCCAAAAAGATGAACATGGGATGTACTCACTCATAATTGGTTTCTAGCCATAAATAAAGGACATTGCGCATATAATATGTGATCCTAGAGAAGCTAAATAAGAAGGTGAACCCAAAGGAAAACATATAGTCATCCGCCTGGATATGGGAAGTAGACAAGATTGCCGGGCAAAAACTGGGAACTTGGGTGAGGTGGCATGGGGCCAAGGGGAAATGGGGTGAGAAATGTGAGAAGGGGAGATTGGGGGGAGCTTGGGGGAATGGGATGGTTGGGATAAAGGAAGGGTGGACACGGGAACAGAGAAATATATATCCTAATTTAGGGAGCCATCTTAGGGTTGGCAAGAGACTTGACTCTAGAGGGGCTCGCAGGTGTCCAGGGAGATGTCGCCAGCTAGTACCTTGAGCAACTGAGCAGAGGGAATCTGAAATGACCCTATCCTATAGCCATACTGATGAATATCTTACATACCACCTTAGAACCTTCATCTGGCGATGGATCGAGATAGAGACAGAGACCCATTTGGAGCACTGGACTAAGCTCTTAAGACCCAAATGAGGAGCAGAAGGAGGGAGAATATGAGCAAGGAAGTCAGGTCCACGAGAAGTGTACCCACCCGCTGTGACAGTGGATCTGATCTATTAGGAGCTCATCAAGGCCAGCGGGACTGGGACTGAATAAGCATGGGATGAAACCAGAATCCCTGAACGTGGTGGACAATGAAGGCTGATGAGAAGCCAAGGACAATGGCACTAGGTTTCAATCCTAATACATGAACTGGCTTTGTGGGAGCTTAGCCTGTTTGGATGCTCACCTTCCTGGTCCTGGATAGAAGTGAGAGGACCTTGGACTTCCCGCAGGGCAGGGAACCTGGACTGCTCATCATTCTTGAGAGGGAGGGGGAATGGAGTGGGGGGGAGAGGGGTAGGGCAGTGGGGGGAGGGGGAGATGTGTGGGAGGAGGGGAGGGAAATGGGAAACGGGGAGGAGGCGGTAATTTTTCAAAATAAATAAATAAATAAGATATATACATCTAACAGGTTTTTTAAAGTAAAATATTATTTATCTGATATATATATATAAAACACTTGGCTCAAGCTTGACAGGGAAAAATGTTTGAATAAATGTGATATAAGGCTCTATTTGTTAACTGGCATTCTGACATATTTATTTGAAAACAATCAATTATTTTGAAGAAACAGACTATTTGGGGACATATTTTTAACATAATTATTACTTATGGAACCCTGAAATAAAAGGGGTAAGTTATTTTATCAGTCTTTCCATTTTAGGAAAGGCAGAGACTAAAGAATCCTTTCCAAGATGAGAGCCTTGCTCATGATAATGAAGATGTGCCCTGGTATAGAAGGTATTCTTTCTAGGGAGAAGCAAGGACATTTTAAATTTATAAACTCAGGGCTGAGAGGATGACCAACCACATACCATATTGAGTGATGTTCCACCTAACTTTTACTAAATAGGCTTAAATTACACTAGAAAAGAAATATAGGTCAATTTGGCATATTTAATTAAAATAGCAGTTAATTATAAACCAAGTTGTACAATGAAAAATATAAAATTACAAGAACATGCATATAATACATATATGAATGAGTATTAGGAAGGTCATCTTAAAGACAAAGATATATCAATTTTCACTTTTAGATTAGATCTTAGATCACATTTTACTAGCATTAACAATCCTTAATCTGAACCTTGTCCTTTTAAAGATATGACTGTAATCTAAGGAGAAAACCTTGGATGTCAAAGACATAAAGCTTAAACTTTTGGGAAGACTTTAAGGAGGCTGAACAGACATCATCTTGGTACTTTAATTTTTTTTTTTCGTTAAATTGGACACAGTCAAACTTAGGAAAATGTATTATTAAAAAGGAGAGCTCACGTAGACAGGTCATCAACCATATTTTCTACTGTTATAAGTTAAGTTAAATCTTATAATTGATATGATAAGGTATCTTATAACTATGAGATATTAATTATTACTATTTTAGTACTCAACAGAATAGACAATTTTATTTGTATAGAATAAGCATATTTAGATTTTAAATGTGACTCTTGGTTGGTGTTGTATGTCCTATCAACCTCATAAAGAAAATGGTATTTTATAGAGAAAGAACAAAGTTGGCCTCCACGAGCACAAGACATGCACGAGGCACAAATATGCAGGTCAAACATCCATATACATGAAAAATAAAATTAAAAAATTTTATAAAAATATTTTTAAAAGTAATACATAGCATTTCATCCAACATGAAATTACTGTGTATATTATCCAGTTATACCAAAATGATATAAATTTGACTTATTAGTTACTTATAAGAATTGCCATAAATGAAAGAAAATTAAAAATTTCTCAACATAAATTACTGTTGAAACTTCTGTAACAGTGTTAACTCATATCTCAATGAAAACCAGTTTTCAGGATCAAAGTTATATTTGCTTTATAGAAATAAGTAACATTTTAAGATATTATAAAATAGTTAATAGCACCCTAAATATCACACCACAGGTGTCAATAGGTGCAAAGGTTGGAGACTAGGATCTCCTGCTTATCTGAGACCCGGTAAACTTAACAGTAACTGAGGCACTTTGAATATTACAAAGAGACTACAATGCAAATGAGTTATTGCACTGGTTGATTCCAGTTAAGTTGGCTATAACCAAGGCCCAAAGGCTTACTGAGAATCAGAACAGCAGGATATCCACTGAAACACAGATTTACTGTACTCATGCAGGTTCCCAGTCACAAAGTCCAGATCCACAAGGAACCTTTACCGCCAGGGTTTAAACTTGACTTTTTCTACGACAAAATGCAATTTGTTCTAGCAGATAGGTCATTAATACTTTATTGAATCTGGAATGACTGGGGAAAATGTAAACATGTGGCCACAATATTTGGAAACAGGGTAAACTAAGTTGGCTATGTAAGGTGAAATGGCTGTGAGGCAAAAGAACCCACTCCGGAGGTCTAGTGTTCCCTTCTTTAGCTCTATTGTATGGGGATACTATTATTAAATGACTGAAAACTAATCTACAAGTCTAGTATAATCATAAGGATTACTATTTAGATGTCATGGATAATTCTTTTAAACACTAATATCAATAAGTGGTTACTATTGATGATTTTAACATCAGTAAGAAGAGAGATAGTCCGTAGTCACTGCAACCCCTAAAGGACATCTTCTGACCTTATTTCTATCATGCTTACAATCTTCCTTAGTTGCATGACAACATTTTGTTCAGTGTACACCAGGGAATGGAATTGTCTGTCGGTCATCAATAGCACAACAGAGGGATTAATGTGCATGCATTCTTTGTGTTGAGACTTGGTATTACATTCAATTAACACATCCTTTCAATAAACAAGATCAAAAATTTATATAGCTTAATAAAAAAACTTTTAAGATCATGTCAACAAACTAGGTGAAAATATGAGGTGAGAAGAAACTGGTAAGAGGTGTGGGAAGTCCTTTTGTCTATGCGTTGCTTTTATTAGTTAGTGAATAAATTTGTTTTGGCCAGTGACTTAGCAGAATAGAGCTAGGCAGGAACTCTAAACTGAATGCTGGGAGAAAGAAGGCAAAGTCAGTAAGAAGCCATGTAGCCTTTGGGGACTGATGCTTACCTTGGAGTCCAGTAGGCCACGACCTTGTGGTGATGCACAGATTAATGGAGATGGGTTAGTTTGGGACCTAGGAGCTAGCTGGGAATATGCTTAAGCTATTGGCCAAACAATACTGCAATTAATACCGATTTCTCTGTGATCAATTTGGGAGTCTGAGCGTCTAGGAAATGAACAAGCAGTCTCTAGGCAACAGGAAGGAACTAAGAATGAGGAGGAACAGACACAACTTTTATTCATTGATTATATTACTGTAAAAATAGGAAGTATCCAAATCTGCATCCCCTTTCCTCAAAATGCAAGAGGAAAGAATGAAACAAGGCTGGAACTGTCTGCTTGCTCTAGAGAGATTATTTAAGAAATGGTATGGGGGGCTGGAGTGATGGCTCAGAGGTTAAGAGCACTGGCTGCTCTTCCAGAGGTCCTGAGTTCAATTCCCAGCAACTACATGGTGGCTCCAAACCATCTGAAGAGAGATCTGGCGCCCTCCTCTGGCGTGTGGGTATGAGACAGAAAGTTGTATACATAATAAATAAAAATCTTTAAAAAAAAAAAAGAAATGGTATGGGCTATAATTCTGTGAGTATAAAAATAAGTTTTAAGACTCAGGAATAATGCTGGCAGAAGTAGGTCCTTTAAAATCCATAATATCACTACCCTTATTCATTGGTTATATTTCTAGTATTGGCACAATTTCCTTCCTGTTGGACAGGCCTAAATATAAATTATACAGTAGCTGGTCACCAACAAGACAGGGACGACACTATTGTGCCTGTGTTGATATCTTGCCAGACTGATCACTGTTTGGGTTCATTGGGTTGTTATTTTCCGATTGTTATTTCCTATTTCATGACCAAAATAACTTAGGTTGTTTTTTTTTTTTTTTATTTTTTTGATACAGGGTTTCTCTGTAGTTTTTTGGTGGCTGTCCTGGAACTAGCTCTTGTAGACCAGGCTGGCCTCAAACTCACAGAGATCCGCCTGCCTCTGCCTCCTGAGTGCTGGGATTAAAGGTGTGCGCCACCACCGCCTGGCTCCAAAATAAGTTTGGAAAGAAAAATTTTTGGACACTCATGGTTCTAGAGAATAGAGCCCATAATGTGTGCCATTATCATCACAGGTAATATGGCACAGGTGAGCAAGCATAGCAATGGATACTAGCTAAAAAGATCTGAAAGCTGGAGCCAGAGAGAAAGAGCTACCTTGGAACAATGTCAGCACTGAAGCCTTAAAGCCATCCCAGTGACTAATGCCCTGCGACGAGGTGACATCTTCTAACCTTTCCCACCAGTTCCACTAACTGGTAAAAAACCATTCAAATATGGGGGCCTTTGGGAGCCATTCTCATGCAAACAGCAACAAAAGTCACAGTTGGGGAGGGCTATTGACCACTTCTCTCACTTGGCAAACTGAATTGCATCTATGACTATGACAGACTAATGAAAGTGATTTTGGTGTTAGATCCAGCTCAACCTTTCCCAGTCCTGAATCCCAAGTATGGAATGTGTCGGCAAATACAAGTTACCCTCAACCGCTCAAAGATGACCAAAGAAAAGAGTATTACTTAAATTGCTTGGGGAATTACATGGACCATCATGAACAATGCAAACAGAGATTTCTTATGCCTGGTACTGTTGTTTTTATTAATATAGGGTTCCTGGGGGAAGGGGCTGTCATGCCAAGTGATATAATTTCATTTAATATAGTGTGTGTGTTTGTGTATCCATGAGTATGTACATACTCTTGTATTGACACCTGCATTATACTTAAGTATAACATAACATTATTTATAATATTGTATAATTACACTATACAAGGTGTATATATATCACACTATACAAGACATAAACTTTTGCATATATACAAAATAACTACTTTTTTATTATTGTTTTATTTTTAGTTTTTCGATACAGGGTTTCTATGTAGCTTTGGAGCCTGTCCTGGAACAAGCTCTTGTAGACCAGACTGGCCTCGAACTCACAGAGATCCACCTGCCTCTGCCTCCCGAGTACTGGGATTAAAGGCGTGTGCCATGACTCCCTGGCTCCAAAATAACTACCTCTTAACCATTACCAAACAACATTGGCATTAGATCCTCATTCTTCTCCCATATTGGCTGTATTCATCTCATCCCTAATTAGACTCTCCTCCTCCACGGTTTTCAAGTTTTCCTCTTCCTGTCAATCACACCCAGCTACTCTCCTCTCTAGTCTCTCTCCCAATTACAATGGCATACTATTCAGGCTCACACACACAAAATCTTAAATCAGAAAATGGTTTGGTAAATGGAATCAACTACAAAACACGTGCTAAGTCAGACTCATAAAGATAAATCCTAGCTCCAAATCTTTAGATACGAGATAAACTGAAATGAACACAAAAACCATACCTTGCCTTAAGGAAAACATAATGCAAAGTAAATCTCCTGTATAGAAATGGGCCAATAATAAAAATGCTCAATATGTGAATGTACTTCTTTCAAGCTGTTTGTTTCTAAAGCCTTTAGACTAACTGCCAGAAAGTATTTCATTTATTGTTGACTTAAGATTTAAGTATATGACAAAGTTTCACAACTGTTATTTCATTTAAAATGACAATCAGATTTTTCAGTTTTGCAATGAAAATTTCTTACTGGATTTTTTTTCTTTTCTTTTCTTTGACTTTCTTTGGTTTTTTGAGACAGTTTTCTCCGCAGCTTTGGAACCTGTGCTAGAACTAGCGCTTGCAGACCAGGCTGAGCTAAAACTCACACAGATCCACCTGCCTCTGCCTCTCAAGTGCTAGGATTAAAGGCATGTGCTTGGATTTGGTTCCTTTTAAACCCCAAGGTGGATATCTGAATGTCCTTTTCTTAGCTGTGACAAATTCCAACTAGTAGAAAAACATTTAGAAGGAAGTGTTACAATGGGCTTGATGCTGCAGAGTGTGAGGATCTCTTCAGGAGGAGTAAAGGCCCGATGTCAGGACTCACATGATAGTATACAATCAGGAGGCAGAGGGAGTAGACTAGGAGTATCATGTCTTGAAATCTCAAACTTGCTGAGAGTGACAGATATTCACCCCAGGCCATACTGTCTAATTGTCCTCAAACTGTTCCACCAACGGGAACAAAGTTTCAAACTTATTAGCCTATTGGGCCATTCCCAAGCACACCACTACTATATCTGTTTTCAAAGCTACTGCCATAGCCACAGGTAAAAACAGAACCAAAAACCAAAAACAACAACGAAATACAGGTACTGTTCATAATGCAAGTAGTTTGCATGCTACATATAGCAAAATATTGGGCATTAATATTACACTTTTGCAGGTCTCACAATCTGTATCTTTCCACATTAAAACACTGTATTTGTCAGCTATGCCTCTACTGCTATGAACATGTCATTATTTCTTTACTCATTTGTATTTTTCTTTCTGTGTTCATTAGGAAGCCTGCATTTGATTCTCAGGAGACAACTTTCAGGAACTGGATCTCTATTTCCACCATGCAAGATCCAATGAGGGAACTGAGATAATCACATCTTCTGGCAAGAACCATTACTAGCTGAGGCATCTCATGTTCCAATCACATTCTTCTTCCATATCTCACAACGGAAGCAATTTGACCAATGCACTGTCACAAAGTCTGCACATTGCAGCTTTCACTGTGAGATCATTTTGGGTTTGACCATAGGTCTGAAACATGGAAATTCAGGAACAGATTGTTTAAGAGGATAGGGTTTTTAAAAACTGTGAACATTTTCCCCACATTTGTTAAAAACATAAAAGCTTTCCCCAGTGGGGAAAAAATTGAATATAATAAGAACTGCGGCTGCTAAAGGATTATGTGATTATACACATAAGATCTGTCTCTAAGGTAGATTCTTAGAACTTCATGGAAACAGAAACTTATGAAGGCTTCTGACAATATTTGAATGCATACATGCATTAGGCCTCTTTCCTGTGTAAATTCTTACATGAGGGTTACAGGAACTGGAGGTGGAGAAGGCTTTCCCACACTGCTAATATTGGTAAGGTTCCTCACTAATGTGAGATAGTTTATATTTGATAAAATAAGAACAAAGAAATAGTTTTCCAAATGTTTATGAACAGAGGGTTTCTTTCCAATGTGAATGTTTTTATTACTCTTGGGCAAAGTGGAAATAGTGAAGGTTATCCACAGTGCTAACCAGCAGCATTAGGCTACCAACTAGTGTGAAGCATTTCATGTCTAGTAAGATGACCAGAGCAGCTGAAGGCTTTTTGACAATTCTTACATGCATAAGGCCTGTTTTTTGAGTTAACTCTTTCATGCCTTTAAAAATCACTAGACTAAATGAGAACCCACATGTTTTAAACACAGGTTTCTCTCCAGTGTGATTTCTTTCATGCAAGTTAGACCAAGCAGAAGTGTTGAAGGTTTTTCCACAATGTTTCCATGAGTTGGCTTGTCTCTAGTGTAAATCATTTCATGAATGTTCAATAGTGGGTGAAGGCTCTTTCCACAATGTTCAAATCATGAGGCTTCTGTCCAGTGTGGAGTCTTTCAGAAGTCTTACACAAACTGAAATTGGTTTTTCAACAAGGCTTTTCTCACGTGTGGCGCCTTTCATGTCTGTAACGACTACTGGAGTCACTGAAGGATTTTCCACAATGCGTACATGCATAGGGCTTGTCTTTGGAGTGAACTCTTTCGTGCTTGTTAAGATCACTAGACTGAATGAACAGTTTCCCACATGTTTTACAGACAAAGTCTTTCTCTCCAGTGTGAATTTTTTCATGCAAGTTTCGACAAGTAGAAGTTTTGAAGGTTTTTCCACAATGTTTACATGCATAAGGCTTCTCTCCGGTGTGAACTCTTTCATGAGCGTGCAGTTGATTGGAGCGGGTAAATGCTTTTCCACAATGCTTACACACATAAGGCTTCTCTCCAGTGTGAACTCTTTCATGACCTTTACATGAACTAAAATTAGTGAAAGTTTTCCCACAATACTTACATGTATAAGGCTTCTCTCCTGTGTGAATCCTTTCATGCCTGTTACGACGACTGGAGTCACTGAAGGCTTTCCCACAAAACTTACATGCGTAAGGATTCTCTCCAGTGTGACTCCGTTCATGTCTACTACGGCGACTTAGGTCACTGAAGGCTTTTCCACAATGCTTACAGACATAAGGCTTTTCTCCACTGTGAATTCTTTCATGAATATTACAATAAGCAGAACTGGTGAAAGCTTTTCCACAATAGTTACATGCATAAGGCCTTTCTCCAGTGTGAATTCTTTCATGAATGTTTCGGTAAGAGGAACTGGTGAAGGCTTTTCCACAATGTCTACATGCATAGGGATTCTTTCCAATATGACTGCTTTCATTATTGTTATGATAACTGTATTGTGTGAAGGCTTTTCCAAAATGTTTATAAGCACAAGGCTTCCCTCTACTGTGAGTTACCTCATGGTTTTCAAAACATTTTGCATAAGTAAATGTTTTGCCACACTGACTACAAATGTACCTTTTCTCTCCAATATGACTTTTTTCATGGCTGATAAAGTTACTGGAATGAATGACTGATTCTTCACAAAGTTTACATACAAATGGTCTCCCTTCTTTATTGATTCCTTCATCATTCTGGCCATATGTGCATCTTGTTAAGTCATTCTCATTGAGTTTATCTCCAGTGTGAGCTCTCTCCTGAGGCTGATCAAAACAGAGACTCCTACAGGTTTCATTACATTGTTGACTTTTGCAGGGTTTCTCCTTAGGAGAAGTTTCCAGTTCCAGAAGTGATTCAGAATGACTGATGAGTTTCCAACGTTTCTGATGTATAAAATCTTTTGCCATAGCTTCCTTACATACAGATCGTATCCCTCTAAGTTGTTCTCTGAGATACCCATGTGAGGATGAATGACAAATGATGTTTTTTACATGCAATGGACTTTGATGAACTCTTACTCCTGGGTGCACGTCTTTATTGATGATAGTCTCTGTAATGGGTTTCTGGTTCTTATCACACTCACTATTACATCCACAGTCTTTCTCAATCACCAGAGTTCTGCAAAAAAATGAGAAAAACATTAGTGTAGCCAAGGGAAATATCTGAGACTGTGTGTGAACCACTGCAACTATACTATCTCAGGGGCAACAAAAGAATGCCATCAATGTTAAGGACAATATAGGCCACATGTAAAGATCCTGTCATGTGCAAAGAAGTAGAGGGTTGACTTTACTTATATAGTCTTCCAGCAGATCGGATTTAGATGATCAGCATTCATGTGGAGGGCTCACAAGTTTCTGTTACTCTTGATCTAAAGGATCTCTTTCTCTTTTCTGCCTTCTACAAATGTTTTTGTCATGCAAGACACCATACACATGAACACAAAGTAAATGAATGGCATAAAAAAAGTGAATATGGAGGCAAAAGTTTTATTGTTGGAAGACAATCATAACAATCACATAAAAAACTGAAACACTGTGGCATTCTAGATACTCAGCCGGTTTTGGTTGGTTATCAACTAGATTCATTTAGGGTCATCTGAGAATCGAAACCCTCAATGGAGAAAATGGCTCATTCAGCTTGGCCTGTAAACAAGTCTGTGGGAGGATTTTCACCTTCCTGATTGATAAAAGAGGCCTCTGACAATGCTGGGTAGTGTGCCCACGGCGGAAGTGCATGAGATGCGTAGGAAAGATGCCTGCAGCTTAGTTTTGCTCATCGTTACACAAACTAGGACACACATCCGAGAAGAGAGAAACAGAAAGGAGAAAATGCCTTTATCAAGTTGACATTTAGGTCTATCTGTGTGGGCATTTTCTTGATCACTGATTGAGGTAGAGTGCCCCAGTTCACTGTGGGTATTGTCCCCCTAGAGATGTGGGCCAGAAGCCAAGTAACGGATGAGGAGCACACCAATAAACAGAATTTCTCCATCACCCCTGCTTCAGTTCCTACATCAAGATTCTTGCCATGTTTGGGTTCCTGCCTTGACATTCTTCTATGATTAGGCTGTGACAAGGAAGTGTAAGTAAAAATGAGCTCTACCTCTGAGTTGTGTGGTTTTTTTTTTTGTCACAGCAAAAGAGAGAAAATAAATGACAGCTCTAATAAGAAATGACAGAATAATATACGTAAAAAAAGTAAATACTTTTGGATATGAAGGTAAGTTTTGTGTAATAAGCCACCAGAAAAGCTCCTTCAGAGCTTAATGTCCCTGACGTATTTATGATATTAATAGATTACATAGATGGGATACTCAGATATTGAATGGTAAATCAATGCTCTGTTGCAGGAATTTGTGTAGGATCATTTTTCATTTAAGTTTACTTGGAGCATTTGGCAGGATCTCAGTTGGTTTATGATTCCCAAATATTTGACATAAACTCTTGTCCACTGAATATAAATTACCTTGTATTTCTGCTGAGATCTTTGTAGTCCTCTTCAATATTTTCTTCTAGTGCTTTCTCTAGAAGAAAAATCAGAATACTTTACGACATTCATATTGAACATAAAAAATTATTACAATCTAGCTTTTATGACATGGGTATTCACTCTAAATTTACTACATATTCCCTTCAAGAATCCAAATCACAACACTACACACATAAGCAGAAAACAGTTGCACTCTAACTGAATAACCAATGGGAGCACTGTAAATTTTGGTCTCTGGCCTCCATCTTTGGAGGCCCCGCCCCTGTGCCCCTTCACACCTTGCTGAGGAGGGCCAAGGAGGGTCAAGATAGCACACCAAACCTTGGCCCCTCCCCAGAGGAGGTCAGGACCACTCCCCTAGACTATTTAAACTGCTCCCTGGAAAGTTAACATGTGGTCATGTCTTGCCCCCCGCCCCTCCGCCCAGTTTGTTTTGATTCAGCATGATTCGGATTTTTGCCTTGACAGAACTTGTGTTAGAAAATATTCCTAACAAGCACTTTTTTTTTTTTTTTACCTATGAAGATCAGGTTTAAAAATGTTTCTTCCATCACAGCACTGTAGAGCTTCTTTTGAGTAGAATCCAACAATGCCCACTCTTCTGCAGTGAAGTTCACAGCAACATCCTCAGAGGTCACTGGCTCCTAAGAGTGCATATATTGGGATGGTTAGCTTTACCTGACAGGCTGACAAGATACAGAATCATCTAGCATATATGTTTCTGAAGATACCTCTAAGTGATCCTTTAAATAGGATTAACTGAAGAATACCTGTGGGAGGCTATCTTGATTACTTACCTAATACAGGAAGATCCACTGCCTCAGGTACTACATGCCTGCCAGTCAGGCATCACAATCCCTGACTTCAAATGATACTACAGAGCTACGGTACTGCAAACAGCCTGGTATTGGCATAAAAACAGACAGGAGGACCAATGAAACTGAATCAAAGGCCTGGATATTAATTCACACACTTTAGAACACCTGATTTTTGACAAAGAAGCAAAAAAATATCAAATGGAAAAAAGAAAGCATTTTTAACAAATGGTGCTGGCATAACTGGATTTCAACATGTAGAAGAGTGAAAATAGACCCATTATCTATCACCATGCACAAAACTCAAGTCCAAATGGATCAGACCTCAACATAAAGCCAGCCACACTGAACCTCATAGAAGAGAAAGTGGGCAGTACGCTTGAACACATTGGCACAGGAGACCCCTTCCTAAATATAACCCCAGCAGCACAGACACTGAGAGAAAAAATTAATAAATGGGACCTCCTGAAACTGAAAAGCTTCTGTAAAGCAAAGGACATGGTCAACAAGACAAAACGACAGGCT
Organism: Alexandromys fortis; assembly: GCF_014885135.2. Classification (NCBI taxonomy): domain Eukaryota; kingdom Metazoa; phylum Chordata; class Mammalia; order Rodentia; family Cricetidae; genus Alexandromys; species Alexandromys fortis. The sequence goes on along the minus strand of NW_026068476.1, from coordinate 7,406 downwards.
ACAGAATGAGAAAAGATCTTCACCAACCCCACATCAGACAGAAATCTGATCTCCAAAATATACAAAGAACTCAAGAAATTGGTCATCAAAAGAACAAATAATCCAATAAAAAAAATGGAGTACAGAGCTAAAGAGAGAACTCTCAAAAGAGGAATCTAAAATGGCTGAAAGATACTTAAGGAAATGCTCAACATCCTTATTCATCAGAGAAATGCAAATCAAAACAACTCTGAGAACCCATCTTATGCCTCTAAGAATGGCCAAGATCAAAAACACTGATGACAACTTATGCTGGAAAGGTTGTGGGAAAAAGAGAACACTTCTGCATTGTTGGTGGGAATGCAATCTGGTACAGCCCCTTTGGACGTCAGTGTGGTGATTTCTCAGAAAATTAGGAAACAACCTTCCTCAAGACCCAGTAATACCACTTTTGGGTATATATCCAAAGGATGCTCAATCATGCCACAAGGACATGTGCTCAACTATGTTCATAGCAGCATTGTTTGTCATAGCCAGAACCTGGAAACAACCTAAATGTCCCTTGACTGAAAAATGGATAAGGAAAATGTGGTACATTTACACAATGGAGTACTTACTACACAGTGGAAAAAATAACATCTTGAAATCTGCAGGAAAATGGATGGAGCTAGAAAACATTAACATTGAGTGAGGTATCCAGACACAGAAAGACAATTATCACATGTACTCACTCATAGGCGGTTTTTATACATAAAGCAAAGAAAACCAGCCTACAAATCAGAATCACAGAGAACCTAGACAATGAAGACACTAAGAGAGACATACATAGATCTAATCTACATGGGAAGTAGAAAAAGACAAGATCTCCTGAGTAAATTGGGAGCATGAGGACCTTGGGAGAGGGTTGAAGGGGGAGGGGAGACGCAGGGAGGGGAGCAGAGAAAAATGTAAAGCTCAATAAAAATCAACAACAGCAAAAAAGAAAATACACAGACTAACAAAATGGTTGCGAAAACAGGATCCATCCTTCTGTTGCATCCAAGAAACATACCTCAATACCAAGCACAGGTATCACCTCAGGGAAAAGGATTGGAAAAAAGATATTCTAAGTGAATGACCTAAGAAGCAAGTTGTTGTAGCCATTTTAGCATATAACAAAATGGACTTCAAACCTAAACTAATTAAAAGACACAGGGAAGGATCAGTGGAAAAACATACCATGATGGCATTTCCATTCTTAACATCTCTGTGCCCTCTGAATGAACTAAACAAGGCCTATGTGAATTCACAGACTGAAGCAGCAATCCTAGGGGCCTACATGGATCTGAACCAGGTCCTCTGGGTATATATTATAGCTTTCGGTTCAGTACTCTTATGGGACACCCGAACATGTGAACTTGTGGGTCTCTTTTCCTCCATGAGGTTGCCTTGTCCAACCTTGTTCTGACGTTTTCTGTTTTACCTCATTATATTTTACTTTGTCATGTTTGGCCACTATCTCTTAGAAACCTGTTATTGTCTAATGAGAGACAGAAAGGGAGTAGACCCAGAGGGGAGGGCAAATAGAAAGAAACTGGGAGAAGAAGAGGGAAGGGAAACAATAATCAGGATATGTTGTCTAAGAATAGAAACTGTTTTCAATAAAATGAAAATATATAACAAAGAATCACTACAAACAACATATGAAGCAAATTTATCTTTCCTCAGACTGGTAACTTTGGAAAACCTCAGTCAGGAAAACAAGAAAAAAAAAAAAAAGCCTTGCACGTTATCATTTTGTGAAACTAAAGCAAAACAAGGAGGCTAGAGAAGTGGCTCAGTGGTAAAGAGCACTTGTTGCTCTTGCAGAGGACCTGGGTTCAGTTCCTAGTACCCACAAAGTGGTTCACAACCAGCTGTCACTCCAGTTCCGTGAGAACCAAAGGCACCACCAAGCATGCGAGTGGTACACAAACATATATGCAGGGAAGCGCACACACACAAAACAAACCGCATAAATCTAAAATAAAATTAAAAATACTAAAGAAAAACAAAACAAGAAAACCGAAGGCAAAAATCCAAAAACCATATTGAATGGGGTGTTAAGGAGAGACAGTTCTGTGGGAAACTTCTCAACCACCAGGAGGCATGGGAAACAATTCTGAGGCAGACCAGATGACGGAGGGGAGGGGATGGGAGGAGACAGAAATGATATCCGAGGTGATAATGCATAAAACCTAAATCAAAGCAAACAGAAGCACAAGCGAAGGGAAACTGCACAGACCACCCAGGTCCCTACAGTTCGGGCTCTGCATTTCCAACCCGCCAGCGCCGCAAGGTCTGAGTAGGCGAAAGTCCATGGCAAGGACTAACCCAAGATTGCTGGAAGCAGCTTCACCAGAACAGAAAACTGGGGCACTCGGGGCACAAGGTTTCCGTGGGGTGCACACTGCACGCACAGGTGGGCACAGGCATTGTTGAGCCAGACTCCGCCTTCCACTGGACTGCACAGCGCCCGGGAAGACTCCAGGTGCTGGCGACGCAAAACCCAATTGTCCCCAAGATTCCAGCGCCCCAGGCACACTCACCATTTCTGACGTGTCTGGGTGTCTTCTCAAAGAGAACTGGAGTCAGCTGAACACAAAGTGGTCCAGACCAGACCATCACAAGGATCCCCCCCCCCCCGTAGTAAACGAAGCGTAAGAAATGACTTCCGGGACGCGCGCTGCAACCATCTGCGCCCCTGATTGGACAGTTCGGCGTCTTTTAGTAATATGGTCCCTGATTGGCGAATTGTACTCAGTCCGAGAAAATTATCAAAACAATTTAGGAAAGCTCAGCTGCAAGACCTGACTGACTGCTCGCTCTCTCAGAAGAACGCGAACTTCTGTGAATTCAAAGCCATTCAGGGCTACATGGTAAGATCCTGACCCAAAACAAAACAAAAAAGCCCGGCATGGTGCAGGCATATCTATTCGGGATCTCTAAGTGGAGGCTAGCCTGGTCCAGAGAACTAGTTCCCGGACAGACAATACATAGTGGTGGTGCACACCTTTAATCCCAGCCCTTGGGAGGCAGAGGCATAAACCCTGTCTCGAATAACCAAAATAAATAAATAAATAAATAAATAAATAAATAAATAAATAAATAAATAAATAAATAAATAAATAAATAAATAAAACCCCAAAAACATAGTACCAGAGAAAAGCTGTCTCGGAAAACCAAATCAAGTAAGGAAGCAAAAAATAAACAACAAAACAAATTTTAAAACAAAAGCTCTAACATATTATCCGTCCCGTGTGGAATGAACCTGTTCCATTTCGGGATTTCACTGCATTGTAAGACGACACAATCTGGGATTTGGAATGCACTCACTGCCTCGAACACCCAGTATTCGCCACCTGCCCTTTCCATAAAGATGGAGCCTTAAGTTTGCTCATTCCATTCCAATCTTCCCCCCCCCAAAGGAAAACAGCAGGTTTTCTGGGTAGAAACAGCCCCCTAGTAGGTTCAAGCACAGGGAACACGTGTGGCGCTTGATAGGAAACCCCGTAAAAATTACGGTTGAGGTAAAGGAAAGTTCATGACTTTCTCACACTTCATGTCTAAGTGTATCCCTCTTTTGTCAATATAATTAAAACATACCAACAAGGAACTACTATTATTCAATCGTTGTATAGAATAGACACACATACTAGGGGGTCCTTAACTAAGAATTCAGAGATATGAAAAGAAACCCCTGAATTTCAAAAAAGGTGGATTTTGTTGTTGTCTTTTTGTTTTGCTTTTTGATCATGACCATGAAGAAAGCCTCCATTTGCTAGAGTATATACCCCCAAACCCCTGGATCTCAGATTACCAAGAAAGAGCCCCACACGGGCAGTCTCTAATGATGATGCAGACACACCAAACAATTTATCTTTGGGAACTTACCTTGCCAGCTATTGCTTCCAGAACCATGGAATAATTCTCTCAAAACTAAAACTAAGATAATCGCCAGAATTATAATGCCACTCATACCCACATTAGATTTACCTATTTTATTTTGTCTTTGTGGGGGAAGGGGGAGACTCTTTCTGCAACTAAAGGGAAGCTCTCATCCCTGCTGGGTAAGGCTTTCCAGGACTACTGTGCTAGTTTTGAAATATATATATATATATAAAAATTTTTCTGGAATGACTTACATGCTGCACTCTAGTTGTGGATGGAAAGTACAAAAATCTAGTAGTTACTCACACCTATGAGGCTGGGTGTCTCAGCTGGCCTTCTATATATGCTGGAATCCCAAAGAAGTAGACTTCAATGCCGGTGAAGAGATGGATGTGCTAACAAGCGGAGGGCAAGCTGGCAAAGAACAGACACATCCCATTTCTTCTTCCCTTGTCTTTATATATGCTTCTGCTGGTGGCCAGCACCAACAGTGAACAGATCCCAGAGAGGATGGAAGAAGGATCAGGCAAGGGGAGCGTTGGGTCCGACACCCAGACTTTGTAACCCAGACTGACAAGCAATCAGAAATTTTCTTATTTATACCGATTTTAAAGTCATTCATGATTTCTCAAGAGACACACATCACAGCATTTTGTTTCGGGCGTACATTACTAGCATGCCCAGGGTTACAGGTTAGGCACAGACAGAGTAGATTATCAACAATACATATCCCTATTCCTAGAATTTTACAGAACATTTCAGCTTAGGCAAGCATAATAAAGCAGCCAGTTCTCAGGCTGGCAACAATTTGAGGTTTCAAGATGTTTGAGATACTATCTGAATCAGTGCAGGTAACTCCTCAGGCTTTGAGCAGAGTGTTGTTAGCTGTTGGTGGTCAATCCTATTACTTGCAAATTAGCCTAAGCCTGACTTAGGAACCATTGTAGCTGATATTCAACCTTTGTAATATTTGCATTCATAACCTTATAAGAATTTGTTAAAAAAAATAATTGTTTCATTTCTAAATTAGGTAGCATCGCAGCAACCTGATGTAATCCAAGCTTTTTAGGAGTGACAAATCTTAATAACTTAATCTTCTTATAATCTTCTATGTCATTCTTATACCACCTATAAATGCTTTTGTTATCCTTGTCATTCTAGCTCTTCTTGCTGAATTCTTTTTTAGAAGACACACACACACACACACACACACATGCCTCTACCTTATAGGTTATGTTTCTAAGAATTTCTAGGTATACTGTAAAAAGAGTTCTATGTGCTCTGGTCTGCAGCCAATCCTACTATCCTGCTGAACCTTGGCCAGCCTCTTCTGAATTCATATAGTTCTATTTTGTTCTTTAGTTTGCATAAGGGCAGATAACAATCTCCAAGGCACAGGGAAGACCCCCCCCTCAAGTAGGGCCAACTAAGGTCACTACCCTGAAAGCAGGGGGTAGTATGTTCAGGACTTTTTCAGGGGGATACAGAAACAATTTTCTCAGAAAAGATATAGGTGAACACTCATGCTAATAGCTCCCCAAGAGTGTAACACACAGAGATTCAAATTGAAAGTTAAGGGCATCAGTTAGCATTTGGCTCAACTTTCCTGGAACTTCGTCAAGCAGCTACGCTGCCTTCGTGACTTTCACAATTCCCATAGGAGATGGCCGTGCCAGGTTTCCAGCAGAAGGTGTGGCCCAGAATAAAGGTGTTTCTTCCAGCCTCAAGATCTGAATTAAAGGTGTGTATCAACCATCAGCCTCAAGAGACAAACCAAAGGTATGTTGTCTTCTTGCCTCAAGATCCAGATCAAAAGTGTACCCTCCATTTCTGGATTATAGCTCATTTCTGATATGGTCCAGCTGATAACAAAGATTAGCCATCACATTTTTCTAGATTAATAGAATGTGCACAGGTGGTGGCTCAAGGACCCTGTCTTTTTTGTAGCATAAACTGTCATAATGGAGTAGTAACCATTCTGTCAATTATTCTTCTCCATCGACTCCCCAAACCCTTAGGAAAACAGGCTTTCTCAGATCACAGCGTTTCTGTCATTTCCACTGGATACGTGGCCTTAGGAAAACAGGCTTTCTCAGATCACAGCGTTTCTGTCATTTCCACTGGATACGTGGCCTGACAGGACTCTGTATTTGTGAAGAGGAGTCATGACTCCTACCAATAGATAGAACTCTTAGCAAATTCCCGTTAAACAATAAGTAAAGCCCAGTCCTTCACTGGGTTTACATTTTTATATTACTTTATTGATAATTCTCTATTCAGATCTGTACCCCATTTTTAAATAATTGTTTTTTTTTAATAATAAGGCCACCTGAGATGTGGTCTTATTATGTAGCACAGACTGAAATTTGAAATTTATTCTCCAGCAATGCTGAGGCTTGCATGAACAGCCCATATACTGCGGTTCTGTTGAACTTTTCCATAATGGGTTTCATGGTCTAAGTTGATGAGGATGACTGACCAGATCTCTTCCTCAAGAGGGCACCAGATCTCATTACAGATTGTTGTGAGCCACCATGTGGTTGCTAGGAATTGAACTCAGGACCTTTGGAAGAGCAGGCAGTGCTCTTAACCTCTGAGTCATCTCTCCAGCCCTAAAAACTTGTTTTTATTGAGCTATATATATTGTATATTTTGGATATTAGCCCTCGACCAGATGTAGAGTTGGTGAAAATCTTTTCCATTCTTTAGGCTACTGTATTGTGCTATTGACAGTGTCCTTTGCTTACAGACCCTTTTCTATACATGAAGTCCCACTTAGTAACTGTTGACCTTAGTGCCTACTACAAGTGTTCTACTTAGGAAATTGCCTCCTGTGTCAATGTGTTCAAAGCAATTCCTTACTTTCTCTTCTATCATGTTCAGTGTATCTGGTTTTGTGTTGAGGTCTTTGATCCACTTGCACTTGAGTTTTGTGCAGGGTGATAGATATGAACCTATTTGCATTCTTCTACATGCTGACATTGGGTTAGGTCAGCACCATTTGTTGAGGGTGTTGTTCTTTTCTCCAGTGTGTATTTCTGGCTTCTGTATCAAAAAGTCCATATATGTGTCTATATATGTGTGGATTTACATCTGGATCCACTGGTTAAAGTGCCAGTTTTTATGCACATAACATGCAGGTTTTGTTATCATTACAGATGGAAATCAGGAATAGTGATAACTCTGGTAGTTCTTTTATTACTCAGGGTTGCTTCAGTTATCTTGAATTCCCCCCTCCCCCATGAAATCGACTGTAGTTCTTTCAAGGTCTATAAAAAATTGTGTTTTAGTTCTCATGAGAGCTGGGCCTCTTTCCAAGCCAGCACTACAGATCTCTGTTATTTTTAGGTAACTTTTCACAATAATTTCTTCAACTTTGCACAATAATTTCTTTTTTTTGGAGACAGGGTTTATCTGTGGCTTTGGAGCCTGTCCTGGCACTAGCTCTGTAGACCAGGCTGGTATCAAACTCACAGAGATCCGCCTGCCTCTGCCTCCTGAGTGCTGGGATTAAAGGC
>NW_026068475.1:66879-75757 GCF_014885135.2 Alexandromys fortis | reverse complement strand
TAATTTCCAATTGGACTATTCTTTGGATACATATTCAAAGAGATTAGTTCTTCAAATGAATATTATGTAATTTGTAATAAGCCCTGTTTTGTAGTATAACTCTCTCATTGACTTAACTATTTTCAATCTATTGTTTTTCTCTACCTGTGATTCAGATGATTATTTTTGCTACTGTCTAGGATAGTTAATAAATTATTATTTTCATGTTGGTCTTGCCTGCATGTTTTATAAAAAGGAAATTATTTCACTTTTATTTTACTTTTTCAGATCTGTTCTCTGTCATCATTTGTGATTCCTACAAATGATGACATCATTTACAAAGCTTTAACATTTTTGAGGCACTGATCATTTAATAGCTTACATAATTTCTATTGATATATTCACAGTTCTCAGTGTTTAAACATGTCAATAATTCTTTCTTCTATGTTGTTAGGGTCAGCTATAGATAATAACTGTATACAGTCAACATACTGTGCCGTATTTATGCAGTGCCTTTACTCCTATCAAGCTGTAAACAACAGGCTATTGAAACACCTTCAACTAATTTATCTACCTCAGGAAGGTGTTTTGAACAGCAATTTTTAGTGTTAACTTCCTGGAGACTATCTGTCTTTGTGTCTATGTGAGTTCCTATGTTATTTGTCTTCCTTGACCTCATCATTGACTCCTATTTTTTTGGTTATTGAGAAAAGTGGAAACTAAACATAGAAGGGAAGGTGTACACTAAGAGAATGCTGATGTGGTAGAATTTCAATACAATAGTAAGAATGATTCTTTATTCTTTTTCAATTATGAATTGGTTGGTTTATTAGNATAATTTCCAATTGGACTATTCTTTGGATACATATTCAAAGAGATTAGTTCTTCAAATGAATATTATGTAATTTGTAATAAGCCCTGTTTTGTAGTGTAACTCTCTTGTTGACTTAACTATTTTCAATCTATTGTTTTTCTCTACCTGTGATTCAGATTATTATTTTTGCTACTGTCTGAGATAGTTAATAAATTATTCTTTTCATGTTGTTCTTGCCTGCATGTTTTATAAAAAGGAAATTATTTCACTTCTATTTTACTTTTTCAGGTCTGTTCTCTGTCATCATTTGTAGGAATCACAAATGATGTAAATGATCATTTACAAAGCTTTAACATTTTTGAGGCACTGATCATTTAATAGATTACATAATTTCTATTGATATATTCACAGTTCTCAGTGTTTAAACATGTCAATAATTCTTTCTTCTATGTTCTTAGGGTCAGCTATAGATAATAACTGTATACAGTCAACATACTCTGCAGTATTTATGCAGTGCCTTTACTCCTATCAAGCTGTAAACAACAGGCTATTGAAACAACTTCAACTATTTTTTCTACCTCAGGAAGCTGTTTTGAACAACAATTTTTAGTGTTAACTTCCAGGATACTATCTGTCTTTGTGTCTATGTGAGTTCCTATGTTATTTGTCTTCCTTGACCTCATCATTGACTCCCATTTTTTTTTTTTTTTGGTTATTGAGAAAAGTGGAAACTAAACGTAGAAGGGAAGATGTACACTAAGAGAATGCTGATGTGGTAGAATTTCAATACAATAGTAAGAATGATTCTTTATTCTTTTTCAATTATGAATTGGTTGGTTTATTAGCTCGGGCTGATCATTAACTAGCTCTTACAGCTGAAATTAACTCAAAATTCTAGTCCACATTTAGCCATGTGGCTTGGTACCTTTTCTCATTAAGTCATTCTCATCTTGCATCCTCTGTATATGGCTGGTGACTGACACTACCTTTTCTTTTCCCAGAATTCTAGTGATCTGGTTGATTTGCCTATACTACCTTCCTAGCTACTGACCAATTGGCATTTTATTAAACCAGTATTAGGGACAAATCTTTACAGTGTACAAGAGCATTATTCCACAGCATTTCTCTTTTTTTTTTCTTTTCAAAACAAGATCCTGAATCTAATCTCCTTTGTTCAACTTTTTTTCCTGACCATTATCCATAACACATCTACAACACACTAAACAATGACAAGTATCTGTAATCCATTTTCTGGGAATGTGGGCATGGTTTTCTGGGCTACTTACTTCTAAATGGGGGCATAAAGAAAATTTAGGATTATGGTCAGGTTCTGACTAGTGTACTCTCTGAGGCTTTATCATCTCAGCCAACAGCCTTGACGTTCTTTTATTATTTTACATAGATATATCCATTCCATATCCTTTCCTTCTTCCCATTCCACCTTTCTCCCCTCAAACCCCCATCCACTCCTCAGATAGGGTAAGGCTTCACATGGAGAGTCAACAAAGTCTGACCCTGCACTTCAAGGCAAGACCAAGGCCCTTCCCCTTATACCTAGGCAGAACAAGGTATCCCTCCAAAGAGAATGTGCTCCTAGATGCCAGTTCAAGCACTAGGGATAAGTTCTGGTCCCATTGCCAGTGACTGCACAGACAGTCCAAGCCTCAGAAATGTCCCCCATATTCAGTGGGCCTGGTGTGGTCCCTGCTATCAGGTTCAGAGTCAGTGAGCTCTCAATACTTCAGGTCAGCTGTTTCTGTGGATATCACCATTACGGTCTTGATCCTTTGCTCATATTATAGCTTCTCCCTCCCTCAGAGTGATCTCTGGTAACTCAACCCAGTGTGTTTCTGTAGATCTCTGTATCTACCTCTATCAGTTGCTGGTTGAAGTTTCTATGATGACAATTAAGGTAGTCATCAATCTGATTCCAGGGGAAGGACATTTCTGAGTTTTCTGTGTGTTATTTAATGATGATGGACAATTTTAGAACTGTGATGCAAATACGTATGATTCACCCACTTTTTAGTTTATTGGTTGCTGTTCTTTAGTATCATACAGAATGTAAACATGCAAGCTACTTTTTCCTTTGGTCACAAAATTAAAAACCTACCCTGAACCTTTTGGTTTACACCTTTTTTTTTGATATCATGCAATGACTAGTGGCAGTCCTGTCCTTCCCTTTACAAATGATTTTTAGTGAGATGAATTGAATCCTCTTAGAATCCCTCTTGACTATCATACATGGGAAAGAACAGGCTATTCACCAGAAGCCTTACATTCTTCTCAAATGTATACAGATAATTCAGAGCATATTTTTAAGATAAAAAACAATCTAATATACCTTGGAGTTTGCTATTCATGGGTATATCATAATATATCATAACTCTCTCAATAGTCCTAGGAACATTTTTATTCACATTTCCACTAGTCAGAATTCTTCAAGGCCCATCCCAAGGAACTGTACATCTGAGCCGTGGGATTCCATATGCCTTGAAGCATGGCTGAATGATTGCATGCTGCCACACCAGTGAGTATGTCCAACCACTTCTAGTATAAACTTCATTTTCCTAGCATCATTCCTTTAAATTCTTAATTAACCCATTTAAAAAAATGGGGCACTGAACTGAACAGAGAATTCTCTAAAGAAGAAGTTCAAATGACCAAAAGACACTTAAGGTCATCCTCAACCTCCTTAGCGATCAGGGAAATGCAAGTCAAAACAATTTTGAGATACCATCTTACACCTGTCAGAATGGCTAAAATCAAAAACACTAATGATAGCCTTTGCTGGAGAGGATGAGGATTAAAGGGTATACTCATCCACTGTTGGTGGGAATGCAAACTTGTGAAACCACTTTGGAAATGAGTGTGGCCGTTTCTCAGGAAATGCGGGATCAACCTACCCCAGGATCCAGCAATACCACTCTTGGGAATATACCCAAGAGATGCCCTATCATACTACAAAAGCATTTGATCAACTATGTTCATAGCAGCATTATTTGTAATAGCCAGATCCTGTATACAACCTAGATGCCCTTCAATGGAAGAATGGATTAAGAAAGTGTAGAATATATACACATTAGAGTACTACTCAGCGGTAAAAACAATGACATCTTGAATTTTGCATGCAAATGGATGGAAATAGAAAACACTATACTGAGTGAGGTAACCCAGACCAAAAAGATGAATTTGGTATGTACTCATTCATAAGTGGATTCTAGACATAAATAAAGGTCAGTGAGCATATATTTCGTGATCCTAGATAAGCTAAATAAGAAGGTGAACCCAAAGATAAACATAAAGTTATCCTCCTGGATATTGGAAGTAGACTAGATTGCCAGGCAAAAAGTGGGATCTTAGGGATGGGGGTGGGGTAAGGGGAAATGGGGAAATGGGGAGAGAAAAGCGAGGAGGGGAGGATGGGGAAACCCCGGGAAAATGGGATGGGTGGGATGGAGGAAGGGTGGATATGGGAGCAGGGAAGAAGATATCTTAATTAAGGGAGCCATTTTAGGGTTGGCAAGAGACTTGACTCTAGAGGGGTTCCTAGGTATCCATGGAGATATCCCCAGCTAATTCGTTGGGCAGCTGAGGAGAGGGAGCCTGAAATGACCCTTTCCTATAGCCATACTGATGAATATCTTGCATATCACCATAGAACCTGCATCTGGCGATGGATGGAGATAGAGACAGAGATCCATATTGGAGCACTGGACTTAGCTTTCAAGGCCCAAATGAGGAGCTGAAAGAGGGAGGACATGAGCAAGGAAGTCAGAACTGCGAGGGGTGAGCCCACCCACTGAGACGGTGGGGCTGATCTAATGGGAGCTCACCAAGACCAGCTCAACTCGAACTGAAAAAGCATGGGATCAAACTGGACTTCCTGAATGTGGCGGACAATGAGGGCTGACTGGGAAGCCAAGGACAACAGCACTGGGTTTTCATCCCATTGCATGTACTGGCTTTGAGGGAGCCTAGTTTGTTTAGATGCACACCTTTCTGGACCTGGATGAAGGGGGGAGGACATTGGACTTCCCACAGGGCAGGGAACCCTGACTGCTCTTTGGACTGGAGAGGGAGGGAGAGAGGAGTGGGGGAGGGGGAGGGAAACGGGAGGCAGGGAGGAGGGAGAAATTTTTAATAATAATAAAAATAAATAAATAAAAAAACTGTATTTAAGGAACTAAATATTTAACTTCTGTTTTTCTTATATCATTCTCTTAGCATATGCCATATTACACCATTTTTAAAGAATAATGATCATTAGGCTTATCACTATGCCAAACAAGGTGTGAAATATGAGACTAAGTTCTGTTTCAGAGTCACTACCCCAAGATATTGAATGAACTATGTCTGCCATAGATGTAGCAGCCACACCCCTAGGAACTCTGCTAAAACTGCTCTAGGTGGACTTTTAGGCTTTTCACTTTGAATAAAAAAATATAAATATATAATTTACATAATATATTCAAAGTGATTCATATATATTTATATGAATGTAAGTATTAATTTAAATATATGCACACACATTCAAAGCAATATTAAAACAATGGTAAAATACCACCAAATTGATATATCAGCATCCCAAATATTGAAACAGTGTATGGACAAAACTTCCTGTGGCTGCCAATGAGAGCAGATTGAGAAGCCATTGATAATAGCACTGGAACCTGTTTCTACTGCATGTGCTGGCTTTTGGGTGCACACCTTCCTAGGCCTGGATGGAGGAGGGAGGGCTTTGGACTTCCCACAGGGCAGGGTACCCTGCCCTCTCTTAAGGAAGGAAGGAGAGAGAGGGGGGTGGGAGAGCAGAAGAGAATGGGAGGAAGTGTAATTCTTGAATGTATAAATAAATAAATAAAAATAAATAATTAAATAAAAGAAAAAAAAGAAACTTTCAATACAAACACAGAATGACTGGTATGTCATTCAGTGATGTGTACAGGTTAAATTTTTTTCAGGAAAATATTTGGCCCATATAAACATGCTTTCAATACGCTACTTCCTCATGCTTGGCTGTCCTTTACCCATAAAATCTTTTCCCAATGTTCTTTTCAATTGACTTTTATTTTAAATCCATCAATGTATGTGTATGTCAGAGCCTCCACCACCCACTATTAACAAAACGCTAATTCCCCAACCCCCACATGGAAGGTTGCAGCATTAATTACCTAAATTTCCCACTTCCATCAATGTAGGCTTTCATTGGCCTGTGTAGATTTTGTCTGCTGCATCTGAGATCTAGGACCTGAAAGAATGGGGCAGACTATTGTCCAATGTTGTAGACAACCTTACATCAGTGTGAATGAACTCTTATACAAGAGAACAAAGAAACCAATGCTCCATGGAAGGTTTCTGAGTTAATGAAAAAAAGTGATCAGGAAAACTGCAAATACATGTCAGTAAACACATAATAAATATTAACAGAGCAGCCCTTTACAAGAACTTTCTTAGGATAGACCAATTTAAACACAATTTCCTTATACATACTATAGATTTTATTTGGGAAAGCATAAAACAAATCAGAAGATCATATTCAGATTAAGGGTATACTAACTAGATTGGATTCTGTTGCTATGTTCAGAATCCCAACAAGGATGAAATTGCAATATAAAATGAATGCAAATGGTTTTTGAGTGAGAAATAAAATTATATTAAGGAACAATTCAGGGAACAAAATTCACCTGAGATAAAAGAACTCCTACTTTTTTATGTGGCCTCACTCACAGTTCCCTAATGGATATTCAACCATGTATCATTCTTTTGGCCATATTTTGACAATAAGGTTAATAATCAATATTAACTAATACATAGATCCAATAATAAGATCACTAGAGCACATGGTAGAATCCTTATGATGATTTGCATAATGGTCATACTGACATATTACAATGGACGATCTACCTCGCCTTAGAAATATGTTCATTATGGTAGTATTGGCATAACCTGTATGATTAGTAGAATTGAATATTTTCATCACATAATTATTAGCCATTTGTTTGTTTTGAGAAATGGATATTTAATTCTGTTGTACATTTTTTTAATTTATTTGTTAATATGATTCAGTTTCCATTAAGGACATATTAATCTATAACATTTCCTTTTGTTCTTTTATTTTTATTATTTGAATATTATTATGTATCATTTTCTATCAAGGTTATATTAACAGTTTAGAATGTACTTAGGTAGAGTCTTTGTCTTTTATGTTGTATAATAAAATGAGGAATATTTGTATTGATTCTTCAAATGTTTATTAGAATTCAACAATTTGAGTGAATAGGAAAGCAAAAAAAAAAACCTGCAAACTTGCCCGTTTTGTAGTACTTGCTTTTATCTTTGCAATTATTGCCTAATATTTTAGTCTCATGCCAATGTGGTTAAATGACATAATTACTTCTGCTGTGATTACCTCCACTGATATAACAATAGGTGCTCATACTGAAAGGCACATGCTCAAGCCTGTACCTCTCATTTTCTTACTGCACAGTGACATAGAATACTGACTCTCTGTGAAACTTTTGTCACAAGAGAAATTGTTAGGACAAACTGATTTATTTGTGAACAATATGTTGTTAGTGTCATATTATAGAAAGGGGACAAATGTTTTCTCCTTCTTCCAATTGGTAAAGACCAGTTCATAGTGTTTTTTTGTTTTGTTTTTTGTTTTTTTGAATTTTTACCCATTACGCATTTGTCACACTCTTGGCTCTTGGCAATGCTGTTTAGTAGCCTAAGACTTTTGGATGATTCTGTTTTTCCTTGAGATTGGATATAAATGAAATGCAAGAACACATCAAAAATCATGCACCATGATCAATAAGGCTTCACCTCAGAGCTTGTTAATTTTGTACTGTGAGGTAAGAATGAAATAGAACCTGATTAAACAATATGAAGGGAGGAATTGAAAGAAGTAGATGAAGGGGAAATGATAATCAGGAAACATCAGGTGAGAAAAATATATTTTCAATAAAAAGAGAAAAAATAAAAATGTATGTACTAAAATAAATAAAGCACTGTTCTGTTTCCTAAAAACACTTTTTTATGTTATAAACATCACAATCACTATGACAGCTAAAACAAATCTTTGAAAATAGCTAAGTACCTAGAACAATAAATATTCACTAAGACAGAACATTGAAAGAAGGAAAGACTTATCCATCGATGGTCTTGTTATGGTTAGGCAGCAATGAAGTACACAGAATAAACAGAGAACAATATGTCTACCCTTAGACATCAGCTAATGTCAGTACTAAAACCTCTGTCACCAGAGAGAAATTTTTACATTTTTTTGAAAATGTATTATCTAACAAAGTTTTTTTGAAAATATATAAAATGAGGCAGGAAAAAAACTAATTTAATTTTATTTTGGTGTATCTTTCTCCTCTTTCTCTTTTCCTCTTAATTTCTGTCATTTCCTCTTGTCTTCATCTTCCACGAGGCATAGTAACATAGTTAAATGTATTTTACAACGAAAAGGTCATCTTAACAATATATCAATATATACATGCCTATGACAATTAAGAAGAAAAATTATAAAATTTTATCTATAGTGACTTAAAATAATTTATTTGGGAATCAACAGATATTTATGACAAACTTCTAAGTATGCAAAGCACAGTCACAAAATTATCTTACTGACAAGGATTGTTTATAAACATCAGGAAAATATCATAACCATAATGAGAGAACATTAGACATTATTATCTCAGCTTACACAAAACAACCATATGTTTACTATGACCACTTATATCTAAAACAATAACAATGGTATACCAATTGTTTTAAAAATGAGCAATGAAAGGCATGAAGTCAAATATTTGTATACACATTCATAAAAAGTAATCTTAATGTAAATATTTAGAAGTAATTACAATAAAATATGTACATACACAAAGAGTAATGGTATTGTTCCTTTATGTTAACAGGCATTCAAGTGAATACAGATTTTATCTGTGTCATAACATGATCCACTTTTAAACAGTATTTTTATATGTGTGAGTGTTTTGTTTTTGTACTTGTAAGTACATTATGTGCTCTCAAAGACCAGAAAACTTTCCTGGAGCCACTGCGAACTGAAGATAA
>NW_026068475.1:63988-66136 GCF_014885135.2 Alexandromys fortis | reverse complement strand
TGGTGCTTAGAAACTAATTGATTACATTTAGATGATTTTTTCTTGGAATGTCCCCAATAGTTTCTGCTCTTCTGTACAATTTCCTCATGGTGATGCAACTCAGAATACTTACAGGAAACAATTCCCTCAAGGCAGAAATAGGATTGATACTCTGTTGATGTGGGAGTGTCATATCAATCTGTTGATTTCATTGGTTAAGCATTAAAGAAACTGCTTGGCTGGCCCTGATAGGTTAAAACATAGGTGGGAGAAGTAAACAGAATAGGATGCTGGGCAGAAGAGGAAGTGAGGTCAGACTCTGCTCTGCTCCCGGAGAGACTCAACAGCTCTGCTCTCTGGAGCGGAGACACCAGGCTCTGCTCTCCCAGGCAGCTCTGACCCAGGATGGAAGGCGAGGCTAGAATCTTCCCGGTAAGCGCACCTTGGGGTGCTTACACACATCATTAGAAATGGGCTAGTCCAGGTGCGAGAATTAGCCTGTAAGGGCTAGAGTTCATGGGCCAAGCAGTTCTTTAAATGAATACAGTTTGTGTGTTGTTATTTTGGGCATGAGCTAGCAGGCGGCCGGGGTGCTGGGGATGCAGCCCCGCCTCTCCTATTTCAACACTCTGTATTGTTGTAAATGAAGAGGAAGGGAGATAGGGTACAGAGAGGACTGTTTATACTCTTCTACAAAAACAAATGTCTCTGTGTGAAATTCTGAATAATCCTGTGACTTGTGAGAAAAAGTTTCAGTGAGTGGGCATGACATTGAGGAGCTGAGGCCTTTCAGCCTTTCACTTCTGCATCCATTGAGGTTTATGTTATGACTTGTATCACTGTGGGAGGATAACTACTAGTCTGTAGACAGTAATAAATTCCAGTGTCTTCAGACTCTAGGCTGCTGATGGTGAGACTGAAATCTGTTCCAGACCTGCTGCCACTGAACCTAGATGGCACTCCATTTTCCAAGTTGGATGCCAGGTAGATCAGGAGCTTACGAGCTTTCCCTGGTTTCTGCTGGTACCAGCTTAAATAATTGCTAATGCCCTCACTGGCCTGACAACTGATTCTCACTCTGTCTCCCAGAGATACAGACAGGGAAGATGGAGCCTGAGTCATCAGGATGTCACAACTGATACCTAGAAATAGAGACATAATGAATACTCAGAAAAATAAGCATCATAGTAGAGGACTACCCCAAATTGCCAGTCAATAATCACTGTGTAACAATAAAAATCACATTTTAGTTTTATTTTACCTGGAAACCAGAGCAACAAGAGCCCAAGGAGCTGAACAGGGGCCCTCATGTCCATGCTGAGTACTGACTTCAATGTCAAATGCACAGGGTATGACTGCTATATGAGGAAGTTCTCATGGCTGTACAGTGAGTGCATGCAAATCATTGGGAACCAGTTAGTGCTGGGCACAGCTGCAAGCTTTATGTAAGTAAACACAAACACAGCATCTCCGGATGCTTAAAGTCAAGCTCCACATATGCGTACAGAGAACGCAATACTTTTTTAAGTTTTAAAATTGCAGATGAAAGGGTACCGCTGGCAGCCAAAAGAATCAAAGGGAGCTTCCTCTCTCACTGTTAGGTGTGTCACAGAAACAGCCTTAATGTATATGTAGAGAATCTGTCAGAACCATACATGATCTCTGAGTCCCCATAAAACCTGGTTAGTTGATTCTATGGACCATGTTTTCATCCAGTGAACCCTCTGGATCCTCTGATCTTTCCTCTCCATCCTCTACAGGACTATCAGAACTCTACATAGTGCTTTGGGTCTCTGTATCTGCTAAATTAATTGCTGAATTAAGAATCTCTGTTTTTTTTTATGTTCTGTGAATTGCAGTAATGGAAGATGTGTTATTCATAAGCACAAGATGGTAAATAGGAGATTCTCCCTAAAAGTTTACTTAGAGGAAAATCAACTTTCTGTCACCAGAACAAACAAGAAATGGGCCAGGCCAGCCCACCTTCCTTGGCTTCTAGATGATTTCCTGGACATGTATGAATAAATCATCAGTATAATTAGGATTTCTAAATGTAATAATTTATTTTAATTGTTTGGTTTGGATCAGATATATATGTAGCCTGATACAAGTGGCGGGTTTCAGGGAAAAAAAAAAAAACTCAAGATAAAAAAAAAAAAAAGAACTACA
>NW_026068475.1:56560-58270 GCF_014885135.2 Alexandromys fortis | reverse complement strand
TTTTTTGTAACTGAAATATCAAAGAGCACTTAGATTATTGAAAGTTAGATATTTT
Organism: Alexandromys fortis; assembly: GCF_014885135.2. NCBI lineage: Eukaryota > Metazoa > Chordata > Mammalia > Rodentia > Cricetidae > Alexandromys > Alexandromys fortis. Next base: position 58,215 of record NW_026068475.1, on the reverse strand, counting down.
TATTGAACAAATATGTAGTTGAAAACAACATAGTAAAGAATTGTGCCTCTCTTGAGAAAGCAGAAGTAGGCTCTGTAGATTGTAGAGTATAAAATAAACCAGAAAACTTGTGTTTTTGTATTTAAAGTCTTATAAACAAAATAATTTTTAAACATGCTTGAAAGAAACATTCTAAGAGTTGGAGACTCAGTCAATACAGTAAGTAAATTATGTATCTCAGTAGCAGACATAAACTGAGAAGTAGAAAAGTAGTAGAGTGAAAGCCAAGTACAAGTCAAAGAAGTAAGGAGCTCAGTTATAGACGGTGGAAAGAACTTCAGACAACAAGAAGAAAAGTCAAAGAGTAAGTACATGCATGCTTAGGAAAGAAACAGGAAGAGTAAGAAGCACTTTGAACTTTTCTTAGTAGCTAAGAAAAGCTACCATGCACTCCACCAAGACTTCTGCAGGAGATTTTAACATGTAAGTCTGGAAAGAACAAAAACACATTGAACACTAAGGACTAGTTCCTCTTTCTATGTTTTCCTCATTCTGCTGTTATTATCAGTCATCAAGATTATCATCAATCTCAGAAACAAGGCTGAATGTCTCAATCTTAATATTTGACCTGAGGAGACATTGATAGTAAAGCCAAGTCTGAAACCAAGCTATGGTCTCAATTTTGCATGGATAGATCTCTGTAGTGGGAAATACGGAATGTTAGGACAAATGCAGCTTTTTGAGAAGAGTAAAGTATTAATAAAGACCACGTTTTTGAGGGAAACAATGTACAATGTCTTCTTCTTTTCAGCACTGGACAAAAAAGACATCAGTGTGAAATTCTCTATTAGCGATATGTAACTGTGTATACAAAAGTAATAGTTTTCTAGGACAGATTCAAAGACACATGCATTGAACAGGTTTTAGAAAGACTGTGGAAAATATGCTTGGACTGCTCCCTAACCTAATTGCCAGTCAATAATCACTGTGTAACAGTGAAAATCCCATTTTAGTCTTATTTTACCTAGAAACAAAAGCAAGAAGAGCCCAAGGGTCTGAACAGGGGCCCTCATGTCCATATTGGGTACTGATTTCAAAGTCAGCGGCACAGTGTCTGACTGCTATATGAGGAAGTCCTCAAGGCTGTACAGTGAGTGCATGCAAATCATTGGGAACCAGTTAGTGCTGGGCACAGCTGTAAGGCTTACTTATTAACTAAGCACAAACACAGCATCTCCAGGTGGCCTAGGTCAAACTCCACATATGCCTACAGAGAATGCAATTCTTTTTTAAGCTTTAAAATTACAGATGGAAGGGTACCGCTGACAGCCAAAAGAATCAAAGGGACTCCTAACTCTCACTGTTAGGAGTGTCACAGAAACAGCCTTAATGTATATGTAGAGAATCTGTCAGAACCATACAGTCTCCCTGATCTCTGAGTTCCCATAAAACCTGGTTAGTTGATTCTGTGGACCATGTTTTCATCCAGTGAACTCTCTGGGTCCTCTGGTCTTTCCTCTCCATCCTCTACAGGACTACCAGAACTCTCCCTAATGCTTTGGGACTCTGTATCTGCTAAATTAGTTGCTGAATTAAGATTCTCTGGTCCGTTTGATTTTCTGTGAATTGCAAGAACGGAACAGGTGTTATGCATAAGCACAAGATGGTAAATAGGA
>NW_026068475.1:48875-51141 GCF_014885135.2 Alexandromys fortis | reverse complement strand
TGGGTACTGATTTCAAAGTCAGCGGCACAGTGTCTGACTGCTATATGAGGAAGTCCTCAAGGCTGTACAGTGAGTGCATGCAAATCATTGGGAACCAGTTAGTGCTGGGCACAGCTGTAAGGCTTACTTATTAACTAAGCACAAACACAGCATCTCCAGGTGGCCTAGGTCAAACTCCACATATGCCTACAGAGAATGCAATTCTTTTTTAAGCTTTAAAATTACAGATGGAAGGGTACCGCTGACAGCCAAAAGAATCAAAGGGACTCCTAACTCTCACTGTTAGGAGTGTCACAGAAACAGCCTTAATGTATATGTAGAGAATCTGTCAGAACCATACAGTCTCCCTGATCTCTGAGTTCCCATAAAACCTGGTTAGTTGATTCTGTGGACCATGTTTTCATCCAGTGAACTCTCTGGGTCCTCTGGTCTTTCCTCTCCATCCTCTACAGGACTACCAGAACTCTCCCTAATGCTTTGGGACTCTGTATCTGCTAAATTAGTTGCTGAATTAAGATTCTCTGGTCCGTTTGATTTTCTGTGAATTGCAAGAACGGAACAGGTGTTATGCATAAGCACAAGATGGTAAATAGGAGATTCTCCCTAAAAGTTTACTTAGAGGAAAATCAACCTTTTTTCACCAGGACTAACTAGAGTTGGGCCAGGCCATCCCACCTCCCTTGGCTTCTAGATGTTTTCCTGGAAATGTGTGAATATATCATCAGTGAAATTATGATTTCTAAAAGTTCTAATTTATTTCAATTGTTTGGATCCAATATATTTGCAACCTGATACAAGTGGGGGGTTTTCATGATATAAAAAGAACTACAGAAACATTGGATATGTGTCACACATAGTGCAACATGTGGGAGGATACAAAAGGTGGCAGCCTCTGTGCACTTCCCAGCTTGTCTTGACTCCTCAGCAATGAACACTTCCCTGTCTATCCACAAGAGAAAAATAATGTGTCTCTTTCATAAAGCTCAGGCTCAGTTGGGAGAGCATGTGATAAAGTCATTATAGTGGGTCATAATTAGTAATAAGATGTTATATAAACAATATGTTATTTAATATAATAGCTTTAAAATTATTTATACACAGTGGGTCTAATGTCCATATCTTTTTTTTTTTCAATACCTCTTTCTTTTGAATGTGATATGCACAAGGTTCAGTGCCTTAAGAATTGTGTTTATTTCCACCAGAATGCATCAATTCTGTTCTGCCTGCCTTCTCCTCTATCAGTTGAAATCTCACTACATGATTTCTGTGTACCTCATCAAGAGACTAAGCAGCATTTAAAAATAATTTGCTAAATATGAATTCTCAGAAATGTACATAGTATCTTTGGCGTTATTCTGTGCTATATCTTCCCCATACTTCCTTTTCTCCCCATTCACATTAGTTCCTTTTCTACAATAAATGTGATGTTTGAAACTAGTGACAGCTTTATAGCAGTTCTCTACACACGACAGGTGCTCTTCAGGAACACTGAAAATGGGAGCTCTCATCTGGTAAATGAGATAAAATGAAATGGTGCTATTATTAAGGTATTGGCCCCAGGCACATCCTAGTGTGCACTTTCTTCTTTAGCTGGGAATCAGAGAACTTGACTGTACCCTTTTGTTATATAACTCACCCAGTCATTAGAAAGAGGTCCCACTTTTCTCATGAGGACTCTGATTCACCAGTAAGACCATAGTATTTATCCCTTTTGTTGGAAATGAAATTCCCCCTGTAACACCCCACCATGCTATTTCCTTTGGTTTCTCTATCCAAAACATTAATAACTGATATAATAAATACCTTATTTCTGTTATTCATCTTAAGGTACTCTGAAACCATAGTGCCACATCCAAAACCTAAAAGTTTGATCATATAGAAAGTTTCATTTCTAATTTGTGTCATATGCACACAGTGATTATACATATCTATATAAAATGATAAACACATATGAGAGTAATAATGCAATAGTTGTCATTCTGGCATTCATTAATTCCAGTTATATACTTATCTTCAGTTGAATTCGGTTTTCTGCAATCACAATAGCTTCCTTTCTTTTATTGTTAAAAACCATTTCTTTATTTGGATAGAAAGAAAAGAGAAATTTTAAAATTTCTGGGAAAATAGTTATGGCTGGCAGTGGCAATGTGGTTTATTCATGCATGTACTGGCATTTTGGGATCATATTCCTTTTGGATATATACCTTGTTCAGGCTAGATATAGTAGGGATGGGTTTGGACCTTCCACAAAATAATGTGCCTTACC
>NW_026068475.1:47480-48364 GCF_014885135.2 Alexandromys fortis | reverse complement strand
AGGTAGTGTCTGTTTTAAAGTGGTTACTAGCATCACCTCCCCAAATCAGTGCTTTTCATTACTACTCCCTATTACTGTCATGCATTTCACGTACATGGTGAGTTCTGCATGTATTCTAGTATGCTGTTAAATCAGTTATAGTCTCTAGCTTCTGCAAGTGACCCTAGAGAAATTTTAATTTCATTTCCTTGGCAAAATTAAGAAAGGACCAAGGCTTCACCTTGAGATTTGTGAAATAATGATCTGTTGCTTTTATATTTACTTTCAACACCTCTCCATTCTTATAGGGCCTGTCTTATCCTCTGCTGTCACGTCCTTTCATTGCATACCCCAGAGAATTTGCCAGTCCTTCCAATGCCATTGTTGAATTCTGACGTCACACTTTGTGATTTCAAGACAGTGACTAAAATTCCCTTCCATACAGTCCCCTTTCAGGTGTTTTTCTGCTGGTCTCCTTTCCTTAAACCTCCTATGTATAGTTTATATGTCAGTTGCAGACTTTGGGGCAACTTATATAACAATTTGTGAATCATGCCATCTGTCACTGATAGATTTTTGTGCACAGTTGCAATTCTCCTACCTCAATTTTTGTCCTGGTTATTTTTCTATATTTTGATATGTTTTCAGTAATACATCTCCCTTGAGATTATCTTCCTCTGATTAATACTAGACACGTGTATCTTCACATATATTTGTTGGTTATTCCCAGATTCTCTGCTCAAATTTGCTGGTTTGCACACCTGCTACTTTTTCCTATTAAATTATATTTATCTTTTGATTGCTATATAAGCACTTTAACAACTTAAGAGGGATATTGGGAATATTTCCCTTTCTCTGTAGCTTGCATTTTGATTTTGCTTATAACGAATACAGAACAGGTCTCT
>NW_026068475.1:33143-42390 GCF_014885135.2 Alexandromys fortis | reverse complement strand
TGGGGAAGGGAAAATCATCATTGAGAAAGTTGTAAAAATTTCATAAAATAAGCTATTATTTAATAATTTTCATACATATTCTCACTAATATGAAAAGAGTTTGAGTAGAGTTAATCTACATCTGGCATTATACCCATCACAGAAGCAATAGGTTGCCAAATAAAAATACCCGAGCCTGGTTTGGGATAATTACCTTCAAAAAGTAGATGAAACACATACTGAAGATCCCCAAAACAGTGAGGGTGATGTTCACTATTCTTGGTTACTGTAGTCATTTGAATGAGAATGTACCCCAGAAGTTCAAGTGTTTGAACACTTGGTCCTGAGTTTCTTCCATTGTACATATTGGAGGTTTGGGCTTATTGGAAGAAATATGTTACTGTAGCAAGTATGTTTTTATATTTCAAAGCAATGTATCAATTTTTCTTCTTTATTTCCTTCATGAAATTCAAAAATTGATCTCTCATGTGCTGCTCCAGCCACCATTCCTTATCCCCACCAACATGGATTCTAATCTTAAAATATAAGTCAAAATAAAGCTTTTTATAAATTGTTTGTTGATATGATGATTGTCACAAATATTATATGCAAACTAAGATAGTTTCCAACCAGAATTTTATGGTGAGATGCTATTTCAGTAGACACTAGTCACATTTGTAAAAAAAAAAAAAAAAAATGTGAGGAAATTATTTCAGTTTTGACTACAAAGATGGAAGACCCTCATGGTCATTTTTTGTACTCAATGGTGTTACATAAACTGCTCAGGGGAAAATTTTTAAATTGTTACAAAACTGTGAAACCTGTGAACTTCAGTAATGAACTGCATGCAAGATTAGATGATAAGACAAAAGGTGACACAGATGTTATGGGTTATGAAACAGCTTTTTAAAATTGGCATAAAACTGTCCCACATGGATAAACATGCCAGATACTGGAATTCTACATAAGTGCCAAAGGTTTCATGACTCACAAATCCTTAAGAGACAACCAACAATTACTATTTTGCTGTAAGTCCTCAGTGTCAATAATTGTCCAAATTTATATGTCAATACGTTTTTATTAGTGCAGTTTTAAACTCCATTAGAGATATTCCCTTTTTCAGTAAATGGTAGCTGAAATAGAGACTCACATATGGTAAAAGTACAGATAATAAGTACTCATGCTCTTCTCATCCACAAACAGGGCATCTATATCATATCTCATTTCCATGGTCAAGGGCCAATACTAAAGGGTGGCAGAAAGGTTGTAATAACAGAGGTTGTTTATTGCTCATTTGTATTTTATTTTTTGAGTTATATTTCATTACCCAATTTTTGGTTTGGTTTGTTAGATTTTTTGTTGATTAACTGGTTGTTTGCAATTTTAGTTATTTGTTTATTTTAGATAATGATTCCTTGTTGGGTATATAAGTTCCAATTGTTCTGAGGATACATTAACTTTTTAATTTTGAATTTTTTTAGCAACTTCTTGAAAAGACTCAAAGAATTTCTCATTGTTGCACAATGTGAGATCCTGTACTTGCCCTGAACCTAGCCTAGCAAGCTGTCCTCAAAAAGCAAACTTGAAACTAAAAATGAGAAAAAGAAAATCTCATTCATTGAGTTCACTTCAGAAAGTGAGACAATTGCATCCATAGTAATATCTGAGCCTTGAACAGTCCTAAAATGGTATTAAGATTTAAACACAGGGACAAAGATATATACATTTAAGTGGAGCTGCTCAAGGTACCTTTCTGTCTACCACTGCGCATAACTGAATGCACTTTCTCATTCGGTAAATCACTATGTGACATACCCTGTCTTCAGATAAGCTGCTACAACTTGCCACTTATTTTCCCAGCATGGATTCTCTTGAAATGTCCTTTTTCCTAGGGGTTTAAATCCTCTGTCATACATATCTAGGTATATAATTGGAAAATAGTGTGTTATGCATATAGCAGACAGTACTATTTCACCATGGAACATGTCTTTGTTGTTTTTTATAACAGCAGACAAGCATACACAGTTTTGGTAGCATTTCTACATTCTATAATAATAATTTGGGTGAAATATTCAGGTTTGCCCATATGCTTCAACAAATATGTTTCCATCATAAGGAATTATCATCTAGTTCTGATGTATTACTAAGCATGCTAAAAATAACCTTTATCATATGAGGAGCCTTATGTATTTCCTGAACAATAAAGCAAATGATAGAAACTTTTTCCTCTTATTGTATATTTATTCAACAGCTTTGCTAACTACTTCTGATGACTGTGAATTAAGAGTTCTGGTGCCACATATTTCTGAAGAGCATGAGACCTCTAGTATATAATGAGTAAGATAAGAGACAGATGAAATATTAATAACCCAGTGGGGACAAGTTGAGTGATAGTTTGTGTAGTTTAGCGGTTTTTTGATAAGAGATAAATGATCTCTACATACACCACATTGTCAAAGCAGGTATTATGTTCATCAATATTTGTGAATAAGACAATGCTCAAGATTTCTCGGTATGGCCTTTACCTGTGCAAGAATGGAGATCTACTACTATTATTGTTTGCACTACAACAGACAGTGATCCTGTGCCCTGGAACATAAAGAATTCAACAGAGATTGGTTTTTACTACAGTCCCAAATGGGTATGATCCCACAAACAGTAACAAGTAATTAATTCATTCAGTTGATATGATTATAATCAGAATATAGCATGAAAATACTATATATTGAAAACAAAACATTGGTGCCTACTAGAAACACACAGGGGATAAGTCTGAACACTCTTTATTCCCCAGAGTCAGAGAAAATATAACAACAATGTTCCTTTGTCCAAGAGAAGTCTCCTTCTCCTAGTAATGTACTGATCATGGATTGTGAAGACAGTACACTGGTCTGCACAGTGAAATATATGGTCTCAGAGGTTTAAATAACAGAAGAAATTCATTTTGGTGTTTATGAGATTGAAATTTCAAGATCAAGTACAAGCCGGTTTTTTTTTTTTAATTTTTACTTAAAAATTTCCACCTACTACCCTCCTCCCATTCCCCTCTCCCTCCCCCATACCCCCTCCCTCTCCAGTCCAAAGAGCAGTCTGGGTTCCCTGCCCTGTGGGAAGTCCAAGGTCTTTCCTGCTCCATCCAGGTCTAGGAAGGTGAGCATCCAAACAGGCTAGGCTCCCACAAAGCTAGTGCATGCAGTAGGATCAAAACCCAGTGCCATTGTCCTTGTCTTCTCAGTCGGCCGTCCTTGCCCAACACGTTCAGAGAGTCCGGTTTGATCACATGCTCCATCAGCCCCAGTCCAACTGGCTTTGATGAGCCCCCACTAGATCAGCCCCACCTTCTCAGTAGGTGGGCGCACCCCTCGAGGTCCTTGCTCATGTCCTCCCTCCTTCTGCTCCTCATTTGGACCTTGGCAGCTCAGTCCAGTGCTCCAGTGTGGGTCTCTGGGGTGGGGGTAAGGGGAGATGGGGAGAAAAAAGTGAGAAGGGGGATGGGGAGAGCTTGGGGGAATTGGACGGTTGGAAAAGAGGAAGGGTGGATATGGGAGCAGGGAAGTATATATCTTAATTAAGGGAGCCATTTTAGGGTTGGCAAGAGACTTGACTCTAGAGGTGTACCCAGGTGTCCATGGAGATGTCCCCAGCTAGATTCTTGGGCAGCTGAGGAGAGGGAGCCTGAAATGGCCCTATCCTATAGCCATACTGATGAATATCTTGCATATCACCATAGAACCTTCATCTGGCGATGGATGAAGCTAGAGACAAGCCGGTTTTCATTACACCAGTTGTCTCAGAATGTCTTGCTAGATGGCCAGTTCCATATCTGCCTCTCGCAGATTTTTACTTTTTCTGATACCAGTGGTTAGTGTATAATGATTGACAGAGAGCCCACTTTTGTATCTTTTGCTGAGGACACTAAAATCAGGTTACTTGACAACTGTAGCATCCAACATAAACTTCATTCCTTCTTAAACTGATACTCCAAATTTAGCACATGTTGAATAAAGATTTTTCATATAAATGAGGAGGCATAATTTTGTCTTTAAGATATATTTTAGGGATTCAGAAAAGCCAGAGGAGAGAAATATTTAAAAGTAATTCCAAGATGGAACAAGGTTCTTGTATATTATAAAGATTTGTCACTCATATTAGTTTAATAAAATAATGAAACCAGAAGCCAGGCAGGAAGTATAGAAGGGACAACCACATTAGGAAAAATCTTGAAAGAGGAAAGTCAGAGATGCAGTCATCAGCCAGATTCAATGAAAGCATGATGAGAATGCTATACTGAGAAAAGTTACTAAGCTATGTGCCTAAATTTTGATAAGAATTATGGGTTGATTTAAGTATTAAGAACAAGTTAAAAATAAGCCTGACATACTAGCCAAACAGTTTATAACTAATATAAGCCTCTGTATGTATCTCTGAAACTGAATGGCTGTGGCACCGGATGGGACAGATATTTCAGTCTACAAACGGCACCCAAACCTTTGAAAAGAATTTTCACATAAAGCCTGAGCAAGCTTTAAAAAGTATTCTAGACTGTAGGCAGACAAGATCAGAGACAAGCACAGCTTCATAGTAATGGTCTTTTCTCCAGTACACTGTTTGCAGGCAGCAAGTAGAGATGAGCTCCTTTAAGAGAGGCTTTGTGAATCACCATTAGAAGCAAGTCCTTGCAGCTCTTTTAAGGGTTTCTGCCAACAACACTTAAATGGTGTTTATGAGCAGTTAGCTGCCGTCTTCTTGTTGGTGGATACATAGAGCAGTGCCATTAAACATGGATAGAACAGTTTCTTCACCATGAAACTAGACTTTCAAAAAAATGGGCTGGAGCCAGTTGTCGAAGCTACAGCTTTTGTCCTATTCTGTATAGCAGATTAAAGACTCATGTGGTCATAAAAAATAAAAATATACAGTAAAGACGGATGCATACAAAAATAAAACATCCTGAAACAGTATATGGTATGTTTAAAAATATACTTCAGCTTGGGAGAGAAAAAGAGAAGGATAAAGTTATTTAAAATAAGAGAGGTAGATGCTGGCACATGCCTTTAATTCCAGCACTGGGGAGGCAGAGACAGAGAAATCTCTGTGAAAAGGAGATCTTTAGGAATAATGGCTGAAGATGGGATAGAAGTATTGTAAGATCCAGAGAATCAAGGAATTTATTACTAGGCTGTGTTTCCTAGGAATGTCAGAAACTACACTTACAAAGTCTCATCAGCATGACTGCCCACTTATGGGCAAGAAATGCATAGCACCAAGATACATGCTCGTCTGAATTGTTGAAAGTTTAGGAGGCCTTAAACCAACAGTGCTATGCTTGTCACATAAGCATTCCTTATGAAACACAGGGCAAAGTAACAGAGGTTGGGGAAGGTATCAGTGATTCCAGGGTTCTATCTCTCAGTGCAGCTTCATCCATTCCATCCGGACAACATTTCTGTAGTGAACTCGAAAACTACACCACCTAATCCAGTGGGAGATGATATTTATTCACCTAAGCATGTAAAATTCCAGCTTGTAAACCTTAATTCTGAACTAAGGAATACCAAAGTAACCTTTTAAACAATAAATGCTCCATAGAATGATCTTCACTAAAGATGTTTGCATATGACTTGTAAAACAGACATTAACTACAAGGTAAACTTTGCTACTGAGCACTTGAAGTATAGCAAATACGACTAGACTTTTAGTATATAATTTAATAAAATTTAAATTTATATTGTCATGAGAAGATACTATCAACCTCATTGGAAAACATTGTCTTAGCATTTGTTAATAGTTGCTGTCTCACCAAGGCAGCCAGGCTCCTAATCGATCCATAGGGCTATCTAATAGTTATGGCTACAATAATCAGCAGAGACAGCTTCAGGCACCATCACATCCATACTTAATGTAATAAATCTGTAAGGGATGCTGGTTTATCTCATGGCCAGTTAATAAACTTTTAAGGGAAGTTTGTCTTGTTCTCTGACTGAAGCACTACAAGTGGACTCTTCTATCAGTTACATTTTTCCTTACATCACCCTTTCAGGTGCCACGGATTTTTGCAACCAGAAAGGTATTTCATCTCTTACCAAGCCGAGGTTGTTTTCTTCTAGCAATAAATGTATCCAAGTCAGATTCTCATTTAAGAATATTGTACTGTGTTCATATAACCTGCACAGGAGCACTTTGCTTTATTCACATCACATAAAAATTTTAAAGTTTCATCCTTCCATTTTCAACTGTGTTACAATATTTTATAGCTATTTTACTGATTTCTCCTTCAGGAGCATTTAATAATGGGTGTTTGTGTGTGTTTCTCTTATATTTGTAAGTTTTTCAGGCTTCTTTCTACATTGAGTTGTGATGATATCCCATTCTCATTATTGATAAAAAGAAAATTTGAGTAAATTATTTTCTGTACTACATGAATCCATGAGTTTGATTCCCAGAGCACTTATAAAACATTCTAAGCACAGTTGCGAGTGATCATTATTGCAGTCCATGGAGTAGAAGGAAAATCCAGAGACAGACAGGGTCTCATTGGCCTTCAAAATACTTATTCAATAAGATCCATGCAAGAAAAATTGCTTTCTCAAAAATAATACAAAGAAAAATAATGTAAAATACATCAATGTACCTATTCAAAAATCTTGAAGTGGATCTTCACTTTTTTAGATAACACACATTCACTAGATGCCTCCTAACATGTTCACATGGAAAGAAGATGACTTGAATGTGAAGACTTTTAAAATTATTTGAGATTAATTTTGTGAGTGACACATTGTATCCTATNGGGAGCAGGGAAGTATATATCTTAATTAAGGGAGCCATTTTAGGGTTGGCAAGAGACTTGACTCTAGAGGTGTACCCAGGTGTCCATGGAGATGTCCCCAGCTAGATTCTTGGGCAGCTGAGGAGAGGGAGCCTGAAATGGCCCTATCCTATAGCCATACTGATGAATATCTTGCATATCACCATAGAACCTTCATCTGGCGATGGATGAAGCTAGAGACAAGCCGGTTTTCATTACACCAGTTGTCTCAGAATGTCTTGCTAGATGGCCAGTTCCATATCTGCCTCTCGCAGATTTTTACTTTTTCTGATACCAGTGGTTAGTGTATAATGATTGACAGAGAGCCCACTTTTGTATCTTTTGCTGAGGACACTAAAATCAGGTTACTTGACAACTGTAGCATCCAACATAAACTTCATTCCTTCTTAAACTGATACTCCAAATTTAGCACATGTTGAATAAAGATTTTTCATATAAATGAGGAGGCATAATTTTGTCTTTAAGATATATTTTAGGGATTCAGAAAAGCCAGAGGAGAGAAATATTTAAAAGTAATTCCAAGATGGAACAAGGTTCTTGTATATTATAAAGATTTGTCACTCATATTAGTTTAATAAAATAATGAAACCAGAAGCCAGGCAGGAAGTATAGAAGGGACAACCACATTAGGAAAAATCTTGAAAGAGGAAAGTCAGAGATGCAGTCATCAGCCAGATTCAATGAAAGCATGATGAGAATGCTATACTGAGAAAAGTTACTAAGCTATGTGCCTAAATTTTGATAAGAATTATGGGTTGATTTAAGTATTAAGAACAAGTTAAGCCTGACATACTAGCCAAACAGTTTATAACTAATATAAGCCTCTGTATGTATCTCTGAAACTGAATGGCTGTGGCACCGGATGGGACAGATATTTCAGTCTACAAACGGCACCCAAACCTTTGAAAAGAATTTTCACATAAAGCCTGAGCAAGCTTTAAAAAGTATTCTAGACTGTAGGCAGACAAGATCAGAGACAAGCACAGCTTCATAGTAATGGTCTTTTCTCCAGTACACTGTTTGCAGGCAGCAAGTAGAGATGAGCTCCTTTAAGAGAGGCTTTGTGAATCACCATTAGAAGCAAGTCCTTGCAGCTCTTTTAAGGGTTTCTGCCAACAACACTTAAATGGTGTTTATGAGCAGTTAGCTGCCGTCTTCTTGTTGGTGGATACATAGAGCAGTGCCATTAAACATGGATAGAACAGTTTCTTCACCATGAAACTAGACTTTCAAAAAAATGGGCTGGAGCCAGTTGTCGAAGCTACAGCTTTTGTCCTATTCTGTATAGCAGATTAAAGACTCATGTGGTCATAAAAAATAAAAATATACAGTAAAGACGGATGCATACAAAAATAAAACATCCTGAAACAGTATATGGTATGTTTAAAAATATACTTCAGCTTGGGAGAGAAAAAGAGAAGGATAAAGTTTTTTAAAATAAGAGAGGTAGATGCTGGCACATGCCTTTAATTCCAGCACTGGGGAGGCAGAGACAGAGAAATCTCTGTGAAAAGGAGATCTTTAGGAATAATGGCTGAAGATGGGATAGAAGTATTGTAAGATCCAGAGAATCAAGGAATTTATTACTAGGCTGTGTTTCCTAGGAATGTCAGAAACTACACTTACAAAGTCTCATCAGCATGACTGCCCACTTATGGGCAAGAAATGCATAGCACCAAGATACATGCTCGTCTGAATTGTTGAAAGTTTAGGAGGCCTTAAACCAACAGTGCTATGCTTGTCACATAAGCATTCCTTATGAAACACAGGGCAAAGTAACAGAGGTTGGGGAAGGTATCAGTGATTCCAGGGTTCTATCTCTCAGTGCAGCTTCATCCATTCCATCCGGACAACATTTCTGTAGTGAACTCGAAAACTACACCACCTAATCCAGTGGGAGATGATATTTATTCACCTAAGCATGTAAAATTCCAGCTTGTAAACCTTAATTCTGAACTAAGGAATACCAAAGTAACCTTTTAAACAATAAATGCTCCATAGAATGATCTTCACTAAAGATGTTTGCATATGACTTTTAAAACAGACATTAACTACAAGGTAAACTTTGCTACTGAGCACTTGAAGTATAGCAAATACGACTAGACTTTTAGTATATAATTTAATAAAATTTAAATTTATATTGTCATGAGAAGATACTATCAACCTCATTGGAAAACATTGTCTTAGCATTTGTTAATAGTTGCTGTCTCACCAAGGCAGCCAGGCTCCTAATCGATCCATAGGGCTATCTAATAGTTATGGCTACAATAATCAGCAGAGACAGCTTCAGGCACCATCACATCCATACTTAATGTAATAAATCTGTAAGGGATGCTGGTTTATCTCATGGCCAGTTAATAAACTTTTAAGGGAAGTTTGTCTTGTTCTCTGACTGAAGCACTACAAGTGGACTCTTCTATCAGTTACATTTTTCCTTACATC
>NW_026068475.1:26615-32823 GCF_014885135.2 Alexandromys fortis | reverse complement strand
TCTGTGTTAAACTCTCTCTCCCTTATTTTTAAGCCTTCTCAGGTTTTTAAGTGGATTTAGCCCATCACGTCTGGGCGCCATCTGTTGAAATAGGAGCGGCAGGGCTGCGTCCCCAGCACCCGGCCGCCCGCATGGCTAGCTTATGCCCGAAATAATTACACGGAAACTGTATTCTTTCAAACACTGCCTGGCCCGGCTAGGTCCAGTTTCTTATTGGTTCTTACATATTGTTCTAACCCATTTCTAATATTCTGTGTAGCCCATGAGTTGGCTTACCAGAGAGGATCTTAACCTGCGTCTGTCTGGAGTGGAAGCATCATGGCGACCCCTCAACTCAGCTTCTTTCTCCCAGAATCCTGTTCTGTTTTCTCCACCCACCTAAGGGTTGGCCTATCAAGTGCAAATGGGCCTAGGCAGTTTCTTTATTAATAAGAAATCACTCCCACATCATATAGATTATTCAACAAGCTATTGAAAACAACATACATTCTGTTCTTGCAGGTAGAGTGTTTGATGTAAGCTTGTTATGTCTACATCGTCTATAGTATAAAGAACAAATGATGTCACTCTTTCCCTTACTGATTTGTTCTCTACAAATCTAAGTAATATACTGAACTTTCTTCTATTATTGCATTGCTCTACTTGTCTGTGTATAATTATTCCAATGCTTAATTCCCACTCTTTAGAGTTCTGATGTTTGGTTCATTGATACTAACAGCTTTTAGATTTTCCTTGTGAGTATTTCTATGTTTGGAGAAGTTAAATCTTGCTGGATCATGTCTCTTTTCACTTATTGGCTTCACCTGCAATCTTTACCATCTTTCTCATTAGTAGGGTCTCAATATCCAAGTTGACATCCAATTTGCACTTCTCCAGAGGTATCTCTCCTCTTTAGTCTCAGACCATTTTGCTCCAATAACTTTCCAACTGGGCTGTTCTTTGCATACATGCCCAAAGAGATTAGTTCTTCAAATGAACATTATGTAATTTGTACTAAGCCCTGTATTGTAGTGTAACTGCCTTGTTGAATCAACTATTTTCAATCTGTTGATTTTCTTCACCTATGATTCATATTATTATTTTTGCTACTGTCTGGGATACTGAGTAAATTATTCTTAACTTTTATGAAGGTCTTGCCTGCATGTTTTATGAAAAAGAAATGATTTCATTTCTATTTTAGTTTTACAGGTATGTTCTCTATCATCATTTGTGATTCTTATAAATGATTATATCATTTACACAACTTTAACATTTTGAGGCACTGATTATTTTTTAATTACATAATGGCTATTGATCTATTTACAGTGCTCATTGTTTAACCATGTCAACAATTTTTTTCTTCTATACTCTTAGGGTCAGCAATAGATAATAACTGTCTTCAGGCAACATACTCTGCAGTATTTATGCAGTGCCTATTCTCCAATTAAGCTGTAAAAAGGACTCTATTGATACATCTTCAACCAGTTTTTCCTGGTCAGGACTGTTTTGATGACAACCATTATTAATAATAACTTCCAGGAGACTATCTGTTTTTGTGCCTATTTGAGTTCCTATGGCATTTGTCTTCTTTGACCTCATTATTTACTTCCACTTTTTGGTTATTAAGAAAAGTGTAAACTAAACATAAGATGGAAGGTGTACATTAGGAGAATGCTGATGTGGCAGTATCTCAATATAATAGTAAAAATTATTCTTTTTTATTTTTTAATTATTAACTGGTTGGTTTATTAGCTCCAGCTTATCATTAACTATCTCTTACAACTTAAATTAACTCATAATTCTTGTCCATGTTTATCCATTTGGCTTGGTACCTTTTCTCAGTACGTCATTCTCATCTTGCTTTTTCTGCATCTGGCTGGTAACTGACTCTACCTTTTTTCTTCCCAGAATTCTCCTAGTCTGGTTGCTATGCCTATACTTCCTTCCTAGCTACTGACCAATAAGCGTTTTATTAAGACAGTATTCCTGACAAATCTTTTTCTATTATTTATTTATTAAAGATTTATGCCTCCGCCCCGCCACCGCCTCCCATTTCCCTCCCCTTCCCCCGATCAAGTCCCCCTCCCTCATCAGCCCAAAGAGCAATCAGGGTTTCCTGCCCTGTGGGAAGTCCAAGGACCACCCACCTCCATCCAGACAGTATACAAAAGCAGTATTCCACAGCATTCCCTTTTTTTTTCTTTTCAAAACAAGATCCAGAAACTAATCTCCTTTGTTTAACTTTTTTCCTGATCACTATCCATAACACATCTCCAACACACTAAACAATGACAATTATCTGTAATCCATTTTTTTGGAAATTTGGGCATGGTTTTCTAGGCTACTTACTACTCATTCGGGGCACTGGTAATATTATGGGGACATAAAGAAAATTTAGGATTATGGTCAAGACCTGACTAGAGTACTCTGTGAGGCTGGATCATTAGCCTTGAAGTTCTTTTATCATTTTACATAAATATATACATTCCCTATCCTTCCCTTCTTCCCATCCCATCTTTTCCCCCTCAAACCTTCATCCACTTCTCAGAAAGTGTAAGGCTTCCCATGGAGAATCAAAAAAAAGTCTGACACTGCACTTCAAGGCAAGACCAAGGCCCTACTTATACCTAGGCAGAGCAAGATATCCCTCAAAAGAGAATGTGCTACTAGATGCCAGTTCAGACACTAGAGATAAGTCCTGGTCTCATTGCCAGTGACAATACAAACTGCCCAAGCCTCACAAATGTCCCCCTAATTCAATGAGTCTACTTTGGTCCCTGCTATCAGGTTCAGAGTCAGTGAGCTCTCACTAGCTCAGGTCAGCTGTTTCTGTGAATAAGCTCATATTATAGCTTCTAACTTTCTCAGAGTGATCTTTGGTAACTCAATCCAGTGCTTTGCTGTAGATCTCAGTATCTACTTCCATCAGTTGCTGGTTGAAGATCCTATGATGACAATTAAGGTAGTCATCAATATAATTATAGGGGAGGGGCATTTTTGGGTTTTCTGTGTGTTATTTAATGATGATGGACAATTTTCGAACTGTGATGCAATTACATATGAATTTAACTCCCTTTTTAATGTATTGGTTGCTGTTCTTTAGTATCATGCAGAATGTAAAACTGCAAGCTACTTTTTCCTTTGATGAAAAAATTAAAAACCTACCTTGCTCCCCTTGGTTTGCATCTCTTTTGATAGCATGTAATGACTAATGGTAGCCCTGTGCTTCCCTGTACAAATGATTGTTAGTGGGATGAATTTAATCTTCCTAGAAAGTCTCTTGATTCTCATACATGGGAAAGAAGAGACTCTTAACCAGAAGCCTTGCATTCCTCTGAAATGTATACCTATAATTCAGAGCATATTTGTAAGAAAAATACAAGCAACTATACTTCATTCTAGCTTGGAGTTTGCTATTAATGGATATATCCACTCTCTCAGTAGTCCTAGGAACGTTTTTATTCACATCTCCACTAGGACCAGTAGTCAGACTTCTTCAAGCCACATCCTGAGGAACTGCGCTGCTGAGCCATGGGCTTCCATAAGGTTTGAAGCATTCGTGGATAATGATTCCATGCTCCTGCACCTGTGAATATGCCCAAGCACTCTGTGTATAAACTCCATTTTCCTAGCATCATTCCTTACATGTTTAGGTGATGAATCCTTCAAGAGCTTGTTTGCTACTGCTGAGCTGGCCCAGGGGCCTCGGAAATATATTGGTGGCTGTCTAGGGACTGGTACTCTAGCACACAGTGGCTGCTGTTTCAGTAGCTGAAGCCACCATGTTTCTGCCGCATCTGGGATGCTAAGCTTCTTTTTCCTGATCCTCAGTTACTTATAGTCTACCTTTTGCATTCATTTCCACCAAAATAGAAGATTGCCTGTAATGGCAAGGAGCTCCCTCCCTTTATCTAAATATGGTCTTGCTAGCAGAACTGACTCCAATCTTTTATGTTCCTGATAATCCCTGTAGTCTGACACCCTTGAATCTCATGATGTTCTGAGTGAGATCATAGTGCATTAATGATAGTATTACTTTCAAGATCCTATGGTTTTGGGAACAGTTTCAGCTTAATGCTTTCCAACTGTCATTTATTAAAGTATATAATGCTTAAGTAGTGGTTATAAACATTAGTCTTGCATGCAGTATAAAGACCATATTATCAGAAGAAAAATTCACATTCTATAATCATGGAAGCAAGTATTTGTGACCCAAAGTGTCATGATTGACAACCAAATAGTCCTCTATTAATTACCATTAATAAAGCATTAATAAAACAAAGAGTTAGTTAGGTAGGCCTTTGAGGAAATCAATAAGATTGACAAACCCTTAGCTAAATTAACAAAAAAGTAGAGAGAGGATCCAGTTTAACAAAATTGGAGACAAAAGAGGGACATAACAACAAACACCAAGAATTAAAATCATAAGGACATGCTTTGAAAGCCAAAAAGGAAAATCCAAGAGAAAAAGATAATTTAACTGATATATACTGCTTACCAAAGTTAAATCAAGATCACATATTAGCATTTCAACCAGATATATAGCCCTGAGTGAATTAGAAACTGTAATTAAACAAAGAAAGAAACCCAGAGCTGGAAGGTTATAACACATATTTTTAAAGAAGAGCTAATACAAATACTCTTCAAATTATTTCGTGAAATAGAAACAGAAGAAACATTGTCCAATTCTTTTTATGAAGTTACAGTTACTGTGAGAGCTAAGTCACAAAGACTCACAAAGAAAGGCAAGTACAGACTAATTTCTCTTATGAATTTAGATACAGAATTCTTCATAAAATATTTACAAACTGAATCCAAGAGCATACCAAAAGATTATTGATTATGATCAAGTAGGCTTCAACGCAAACAAGGTTCATTATATGAAAACTGGTAAATGTGATCCACCACAAAAACAGACTGAAATTATAAAACACCACAAAATCATCTCAATAGATGTAGAAAAGGCCCTTGAAAAAAATCCAATATATTTTATGACAAAAGGCCTGTAAAGACTAGGGGTACAAGGGACATACCTCAACATATAAAGGAAATTTATTATTTATTATTGTTAAAGCAAGTTCACAGCCAACATCAACTTAAATGGAGAGAAACTCAAAGCATTTCCACTAAAATCAGCAATAAGTCAAAAAGGTTACTAACTAACTCTTAAGACTTTAATTCATCCATAATTATTGTCTATGTTTAGCCACATGGTTTATTAACTTTTCTTATCTTGCTTCCTCTGCATCTAGCTGGTGACTGCATCTCCTCTGCCTTTCTTCTTCACAGAATTCTAAAGGTCCACTCTTTCCTTACCTATTCAATAGATTATTTGAGGTTTATTAAATTAATTTTTTTAAAAAAAAACATTTTTCTCATTTTACATACCAGGCCCAGTTCCTACTCCCTCTTTTCCTTCTCTTCCTTCACTTTCCTCCCAACCCCCTATCCACTCCAAAGAGAGGATAAGGCTCTCCATGGGGAGTGAATGAAGTCTAGCACATTGCTTTGAGGAAGGACCAAAAATCTCCCTACTATTTCTAGGCTGAGTAAGGTATCCCTCCAAAAAGAATGGGTTCCAAAAAATTAGTACAAACAGTACAGATAAATCCTTGTGAAACTACCAGTGGCCCCACAGTCTTTACCAGCCATACAACTGTCACCCATATTAGAGGTTCTAGTTTTATCCTAGGCTGTTTCCTTCCCTGTCAGGCCAGAGTTGTCTGCTCTCATTAGCTCAGGTAAACTGTTTCAGTGGGTGTCCCTATCGTGGTCTTGATTGGTTTGCTCATATTATCACTCCTCTCACTTTTGAGGTGAACTTTGGGAGCTCAGCCCAGTGCTCCACTGCTGATGTCTGCCTCTGGAAGCATCAGTCACTAGATGAAGATTCCTATATTGGCACTGGAAAAAAAATGATACCTTAATGGCTGGTGAGATGGTCTTGTTGTTTTGTGGGTTGAAATATCATCACTGGCTTGTTGGTCTCTCATTTGAATCCTTTCCTTGTTTAGCACTTGCTTGCAGAGTCACAGAATCAGCATGCCAACATCAAATTAAATGGAGATAAACACAAAATAATTTTACTACAATCAAGAATAAGACAAAGCTTCCACTCTCTCCACATCTAGTCAATAAATAATTTGAAGTTTAAATTCTTTTTTTTTCAAAAAAAAAAAAACTCTTTACTCTGGGATATGGAAATATCTATCTAGATGTCTATTTTTTT
>NW_026068475.1:18982-23044 GCF_014885135.2 Alexandromys fortis | reverse complement strand
AAAAAAACATATTGTCATCCTCCTGAATATTAACCTTCATCAGGCGATGAAAGGAGACAGAGACAGAGACCCACATTGGAGCACCGGACTGAAATCTCAAGGTCCAAATCAGGAGCAGAAGGAGAAAGAGCACGAGCAAGGAACTCAGGACCGCGAGGGGTGCACCCACACACTGAGACAATGGGGATGTTCTATTGGGAACTCACCAAGGCCAGCTGGCCTGGGTCTGAAAAAGCCTGGGATAAAACCAGACTCGCTGAACATAGCGGACAATGAGGACTATGGAGAACTCAAGAACAATAGCAGTGGGTTTTTGATCCTACTGCACATACTGGCTTTGTGGGAGCCTAGGCAGTTTGGATGCTCACCTTACTAGACCTGGATGGAGGTGGGTGGTCCTTGGACTTCCCACAGGGCAGGGAACCCTGATTGCTCTTTGGGCTAACGAGGGAGGGGAACTTGATTGGTGGAGGGGGAGGGAAATGGGAGGCAGTGGCGGGGAGGAGGCAGAAATCTTAAATAAATAAATAAACAAACAAACAAATGTAAAGTCAACGAGAAGAACTCCCCCTCCTAAATCAAGTAGGGTTTTACCCAGGGAGCATTTTCTTGCCCCATATTTTTTTTTAAATTAAAAAGGCATACAATTGTTCCATGTGATTCCCTAGTTTTAGCCACAAATGCCCATGCTCTTAAAAAATAAAACTACTGTGTTTGAGGAACTAAATATTTAATTTTAACTTCTGCTTTTTTAATACCATACTTTTAGCATATGCCATATTACACCATTTTTAAAGAATGATGATCATTAGGCTTATCACTATGCCAAACAAGGTATGAAATATGAGACCAGGTTCTGTTTCACAGTCACTACACCAAGCTTTTGAATGAACTATGTCTGCCATAGATATAGCAGCTACACCCATAGAAACTCTGCTAAAACTTCTCTAGGTGGACTTTTAGACTTTTCACTTTGAATGAATATATTGAATCATAATATATATTCAATGTGATTTGTATATATTTTTATATGAATGTACATATTAATTTCAATATAGGTACACATATTCAAAGTAGAATATTAAAATAATGGTAATAACAAAATACCACCAAATTAATATGTTGGCATTCCAAAGGTTGAAACAGGGTATAGACAAAACTTCCTGTAAAAGAAGCTTTGAACAGAAACACAGAACAACTGATATGTCATTTAGTGGTGTGGAGAAACTGAATTGTTCTCAGGACAATATTTGGCCCCCATAAACATGCTTTCAATAGACTACTTCCTCATACTTGGCTGTCCTTTCCCCCATAAAGTCTTCTCCCAATGTTGTTTAAATCGATTTGTATTATAAACCCCTCAATATATGTGTATGCCAGAGCCTCCACCACCCACTATTAACACAATGCTAATCCACCAACCCCCACATAGAAGTGTGCAGCATTAATTACCTGAATTTCCCAATTCCAACAATGTAGGCTTTCATTGGCCTTGTTTGCTGCATCTGAGATCTAGGGCCTGAAAGAATGGGGCAGACTACTGTCCAATGTTGTAGACAACCTTACATCAGTGTGAATGAACTTTTGTACAAGAGTGAAACAAAGAGCCAATTCTCCATGGAAGGTTTTGAGTTAATTACAAAAAAAAAAAAAACAAAAAAAACCATGATCAAGAAAACGAAGTAAATTTCCAGAAGCACATAATAAATATTAACAGAGCATCCCTTTACAAGAAATTTCTCAGGATAGACCAATTGAAACACAATTTCCTGATACATACTATATATTTTATTTGGGAAAGCATAAAGCAAATCAGAAGACCATATCCAGATTAAGGCTATACTAACCAGATTAGATTCTGCTGTTATGTTCTGAATTCCAACAAGAATAAAAATATAATATAAATTGAATATAAATGTTTGTTGCGTGAGGAATGAAATTGCATTAAAGAACAATTCAGCGAACAAAATTCACCTGACATAAAAGAAGCATTGCTTTTTATGGGGCCTCAGTCACAGTTCCCCCAAGGGATAATCCACCATGCATCATTCTTTTGACCATATTCTGACATCAAGGTAACAATCAATATTAATTAATATATAGATCCAATAATAATAACAATAATGCACATGGTAGAATACTTATAATGATTTGCATAATGGTCATACTGACTTATAATTGGTGGTTTACCTCTCCTTAGAAATATATTCATTATGATAGTATTGTACCTGTATGATTAGCAGAGTTGAACTTTTTTGTCACATAATTTTTAGCCATTTGTTTGTTTTGAGAAATGGATATTTATTTCTGTTGTACAATTTTTAATTTATTCATTAATATGAGTCACTTTTCATTAAGGACATTAGATATTCATCTATAATGTTTCCTTTTGTTCTTTTATTTTTTATTATTTGAATATTATTATGTCTGGTTTTCTATCAAGGTTATGTTAATAGTGGAGAATGTACTTAGGTATAGTCTTTGTCTTTCTTTTATTGTATTCTGTATAATACAATGAGGAATATTTGTGTTGGTTCTTCAAATGTTTTTTAGAATTCAACAATTTAAGTGAGTGGAACAGCTTAAAAAACCTACATTCTTGCCCATTTTATAGTATTGGCTTTTATCTCTGCAAATATTGCTTTTAATATTTTTGTCTCATGTCAATGTACTAAAATGACATAATTACATCTGCTGTGATTACCTCTATGGATATAACAATAAGAGCTCATACTGAAAGCCACATGTCCAAAACTGTACCACTCATTTTCCCTATGTACATTGAATAATGACTCTCTGTGAAACTGTTATCATGAGGGAAGTTGTTTGGACAAAATGATTTATTTTGGTCCAGAATGTTGTCAGTGTCATATTATAAAAAGGGGCCGAATGTTCACTGTTTTCTCCTTCTTCCAATTGGCAAAGACCAGTTCATATGTTTTTCTGTTTTTGTTTTTGTTTTTAATTTAATTCTTATTGCATACATATATGCATTTACACATGTGTATATATTCTTTTTTATATATTTTTTTTGTTTACTGAAAAATTGGGCACGCAGAAACTGCTGGTCCCTTCCTGCTTCTTGTACTCCGCTGGAACCTTGGTTTCGTCAGTCTTGTTTTCCATTAAAGTTGTGCAAATACATATTACACTTTGTCTACATTAATCTAAGCTGCCACTTCATTTTGGCGTCTAATGTTGGGGCACATTTGCCCCCAACCCGTAGCCCGCTGCACCCACAGCAGGTCCTGGGTGGTCGCGGTTGCCGCAGCGCGCCTCCCCCACGCTGGCCCGCTCGCTCTGCTCGCCCGCCTGCCCTAGGCCCGGCTGGGGCAGTGCCGAGGCCACCACTGCGGGTCCCTAGCTGCCCGCAGCTGGTGCTTTGTTCCACTCGCCCACTCACAGCTCCAGAGGAGTTAGCCCCTCCCTCTCTGCCAAGACGTTTTGGAACTGAACAAGGAAGCTTAAATATTTGCGGTTTTACACCACAAACCGCCACAGCGGAAGGGGTCACTTTGAATAAATTTTGGTTTTGAGTTGTTTCAGACCAGCTCTCCACATGGACTCAAGTGGACTCTTTTGCCACCTCTTGCAAGAACCAGTCATTGCAGGTATTTTTTTTCCTTTTATAAATAAAATGTCTGAGAATATTACTATTCAGGATTTTAACAGTCTTTTTGAGTGTGCCATGTGGGAGATCCTACAAGAGGTGTCTAGCACCCCACATCTATGGGATTAGTAGTTTTCCTTGGTATTTAGTGGTTTGACAACAAAAGTCTGAAAGAGTCTTTAAGAGACGAATTCAGGATTCTTAAGGCAGAGGTTGAACATCTACAAAAGATTAAGCATGACAATGTTCTTCTCAAGAATCAGTTTGAAGTTCTACAGGATGAGAACAGAACTTTGTTTAACAAGACAATGGTGACTTAAAAAAAATTAGAAAAGGTTCAGGCAGATGTTAAGGAGAAATCCATTAGTATGAAAGAGGGAACAGCTGAGTTGGATCGTAAACTCCAATCCCTTTCTATAGGAAGTGAAACATTAGTGGCTGATATTAAGGAG
>NW_026068475.1:14706-15790 GCF_014885135.2 Alexandromys fortis | reverse complement strand
AGAGAGAGAGAGAGAGAGAGAGAGAGAGAGAGAGAGAGAGAGAGAGAGAGAGAAAGAGAGACATCAATATGTGTAATCCTCAATAAAATTATTCAGAGATAAATAACACAGCAATGCTACACTCATATGTAAATCTAAACTCTCCAGGAAGACTATCAACAGAAGACGATGGCTGGAAAGACCATAGTTCCTGGAGTCTGCATGTGCTTTAAAATTGTAAAGCAAAACCAGCACAACATTGACAGAAAAGCTGTCCAAGAAAAGACCCTGATGTAAAACAGTGCATCTAGAATGCCAGGATTTTAGCAAAGGTTAAGATGAAGGACTCTCTGCTTCCTTCTCCAGAAGGAGCACCGTATTGCTACATGATGAAAAGGGACTGAACCTCTGAAGTGTCTGCAGTATTGCAAATAGTGTCAGAGAAGAGAGTCCTTTACCTTGTTCATACCCTCACTCCTGGGAACACCCATACCAGTCACCTTCTAATATCATCTTAGATACAAACACTCCAAAAGAAGCAATGTCTTTGAATAAAACCAACAAAATAAACCTCCACATTCTCACACCATCTAAAACACAATGATTCTGATGAAATTACCTACGATTCTACTGTTGATGCCATTGCTACTGTGACTTTGACAATGCTAACCAAAGATGCTCTTGACAATACTACTGACAATTCTTGCCTTGCTTTCTAGTTTCTGATGAAGCTGATCATTAGTTCTTTAAAGAAGCATCTATTAGGACCTACTGACATATCAAATCACAATCTGTAAGAATTTTATAAAATGCAGAATTTTTTAAGGTAAATATTTCTCTGAAAGATGACACAGTATATATTGAATTCTGTACATAAATTTGTAATATTTTTTCCATTAAAACCTACTATGCAACAAAAAAGAACAGATCAAAAATCAATAACACTTCAACTAAGAGCTTCTTAATATTCTACTGAGAGGAAAGAATGGAGTAGAACCTGATTAAACAATAGGAAGGGAGGAATTGGAAGAAGTAGAGGAAGCATGAATGATAATCAGGATCAGGTGAGAAAAATATATTTTAAATAAAAAGAGAAAAAAAATTA
>NW_026068475.1:4443-6976 GCF_014885135.2 Alexandromys fortis | reverse complement strand
AGAAGTACTTAGAATAAAGTATGTACATACACAAAGAGTAAGGGTATTCTCCCTTTATGTTAGCAGGCATTTAGGTGAATATAGATTTTATCTGTGTCATAACATGATTCACTTTCAAAAAGTAGTTTTATATGTGTGAGTGTTTTGTTTTAATGCTTATAAGATCATTGTGTGCTCTCAGAGGCCAGAAAACATTTCTAGAGGTCCTGCAACTGAAGATAAAGATAGCTAACTGTGTGTCGCCATCTTGATGTTGAGAATCAAATCCAGGTCTTGAGTATTAGCATTGAGTGTTATTAATCACTGGTTAGTCTATCCAGGTCCATAAACTATTTTTAAGTATATATAGACTCTCCAGTTTGCACATGACTTCAATGTAAAGTAACCAATAATCCTAGAGTTTCTAAAATTGTTTCACACACTCAAGAATTTACAAATAAAATGCAAAGACAGCAAAACTAAGAAAATATGACCCGCACAAATGTAGTATTGCATCTTTTCATTTGTTTTCTTTAGTGCAAAATCATATTAATTAAGTCAGTGTGTATAATACATGCACAGATAAACACATGTGTGAATCAGACGTCATAAGATACCCACAGGAAGTAGATCTTGCACAAATATAATTAAAAAATAAACAAAATTGAAGATAGATGACTTTTGTTGTGTTAATATTGTGTTTTGATTCTAAAACAGTTCTATGGGCATATCAGTTCTTCAATAATACCACTGATGAAAGTAGGTTTAAAACAGCCTTGTACTGTGTATAATTATAAATAAATAAATCTACATTTCACTTTATACAGTGGGATTGAAAGTCATATGATGATGATTCAATTTTGTTTGAAACTTATAAGTAAACCAGTGGACATAGGAGCCAGAAGGATCCTATGGGAAGTGCTGCAGACAGCTGAGAGCATTAGAGCCCATAGGAACAATTTCAGGGCACAACAGAATATCATGTTTAGGCAACTTTCTCTTTCTCTGTCACTTATGCTCTAGCTTTAGTGAGAAAATCATTAATTTCTTCTATGGTCAGTTTCTTTTAATAATAGTTCTCTGACATTTAAATACTGGTGCTTAGAAACTAATTGGTTACATTTAGATGATTTTTGCTTGGAATGTCCCCAGTAGTTTCTGGTCTTCTGTACAATTTCCCCATGGTGA
Source organism: Alexandromys fortis (assembly GCF_014885135.2). Lineage (NCBI taxonomy): Eukaryota > Metazoa > Chordata > Mammalia > Rodentia > Cricetidae > Alexandromys > Alexandromys fortis. The sequence continues at coordinate 5,809 of NW_026068475.1, read as the reverse complement.
TGCAACTCAGAATAATTACAGGAAACAACTCAGTCAAGGCAGAAAAGGGATTGATACTCTGTATTGTTGTAAATGAAGAGGAAAGAAAATAGGGTACAAAAAGGACTGTTTAGACTCATTAAAAAAATGTCCTCAGGAGGTAGAGGCATGTGGATCTCTGGGAGTTCGAGGCCAGCTTGGTCTACAAGAGCTACTTCTGGGACAGGCATCAAAGCTACAGAGAAACCCTGTCTCGAAAAACCAAAACAAAAAAAAAAAAAAATTCCTGTGACTTGTGAGAAAAAGATTCATTGAGTGAGGTGAGGCATGACATTGAGCAGCTGAGGCAGTTCAGCCTTTCACTTCTGCTTCCGTGAGGTTTATATTATGACTTGTATCACTGTGGGAGGAAGACTATTAGTCTGTAGACAGTAATAAATTCCAGTGTCTTCAGGATCTAGGCTGCTGATGGTGAGACTGAAATCTGTCCCAGATCCACTGCCACTGAACCTAGATGGCACTCCATTTTCCAAGTTGGATGCACGGTAGATCAGGGCCTTAGGAGGTCTCTCTGGTTTCTGCTGGTACCAGCTTAAATAATTGCTAATGCCCTCACTGGCCCGACAACTGATAGTGACTCTTTCTCCCAGAGATACAGACAGGGAAGATGGAGACTGAGTCATCAAGATATCACAACTGATACCTAGAAATAGAGACATAATAAATATCCACAGAATTAAGCATTATAGTAGAGAACTACCCCAAATTGCCAGTCAATTATCACTGTTTAACAGCAAAAATCCCATTTTAGTCTTATTTTACCTGGAAACCAGAGCAAAAAGAGCCAAAGGAGCTGAACAGGGGCATTCAGGTCCATGCTGAGTACTGACTTCAATGTCAACTGCACAGGGTATGACTGGTATATGAGGAAGTCCTCAAGGCTGTACAGTGAGTGCATGCAAATCATTGGGAACCAGTTAGTCCTGGGCACAGCTGCAAGGCTTACTTAGTAACTAAGCACAAACACAGCATCTCCAGATGGTCAAAGTCAAACTCCACATATGCCTACAGAGACTGCAATTCTTTTTTAGTTTTAAAATTACAAATGAAAGGTTTCCACAGGCAGCCAAAAGAGTCAGAGGAGCCCTCACTCTCACTGTTAGAAGTCTCACGTGAACATCAAATTAATCAACCATAACATACATATAGAAAATCTATCAGAACCATACAGTCTCCCTGATCTCTTAGTTAGTTGATTCTGTGAACCATGTTTTCATCCAGTGAACTCTCCGGTTCTCTGATCTTTCCTCTCCATCCTCTACAGGACTACCAGAACTCTCCCTAATGCTTTGGGACTCTGTATCTGCTAAATTAGTTGCTGAATTAA
>NW_026068475.1:0-3505 GCF_014885135.2 Alexandromys fortis | reverse complement strand
GAAGATGGATGTAGGCTAGAATCTTCCCGGTAAGCGCACCTTGGGGTGCTTACACACATTATTAGAAATGGGCTAGTCCAGGTGCGAGAATTAGCCTATAAGGGCTAGAGTATGGGCCAAGCAGTTCTTTAAATGAATACAGTTTGTGTGTTGTTATTTCGGGCATAAGCTAGCCAAGCGGCCGGGGTGCCGGGGACACAGCCCCGCCGCTTCATATTTCAACATATGAATAAATCATCAGTGAAATTATGATTTCTAAATGTTCTAATTTATTTCAATTGTTTGGATCATATATATAGTGCAACCTGACACAAGTGGGGGAATCTCAGGATATAAAAAGAAGTACAGAAACATTGGATATGTGCCCCACATAGTGCAACATGTGGGAGGAGCTTCTGTGCACTTCCCAGCTTGTCTTGACTCCTTAGCAATGAACACTTACCTAGTCTATCCACAAGAGTAAGGTAAGGTTTCTCTTTCATAATGCTCAGGCTCAGTGGGAGAACATGTAATAAAGTCATTATTGTGGGTCAGAATTAGTAATAAGATGTTATACAAACAATATATTATTTAATATACTAAATTAATAATTATTTAAAGACAGTGGGTCTAATGGTCATATTTCCTTTTTTTTAACCTCTTTCCTCTGAACGTGAAATACACTTGATCTGAAATTTTTTTCTGACGTGCTCTTTGGTTTTGGACTTTGAAGATCAGTGGGAACTGAACTGTGGGGAGCAGGCTCGGCATCATTAGGCAAACCTCTGAGGTGCTTGTTCCTATTAAAGTAAGAAAACCATAGGCTCAGTACCAAGTAATGCCAAATTATATGCCTATGGTGGTCTCAATTACTAAAACCTATCTAGTCTTCTGAATCATTTTGTAGAAATATATGCATAATTTTTTCTGTTGTCCATGAAAGATTATACTTCATGTGTAAGCCTGATTACCACATTAAAATTCCAGAATTTATTTTTATTTTTAAAATTTTTCTTGAAAATTTGAGAAAATGCATCCTTCTATATCTATGTTTTGTGGTGGAGAATATCAAAATATTTTGAAAATAGCTTTTGTAACTCCAATACCAAATAATGATTAGACTACTGAAAGTTAAATCATTTTATTGAGCAAATATGTAGTGGTTTGAAAACAACATAGTAAAGAATTTTGACTCGCTTGAGAAAACAGAAGTAGGCTCTGTACATTGTACAGTATAAAATAAACCAGGAAAACTTGCAGTCTCTTTGTATTTAAAGTCTTAAAAACAAAATAATTTTTAAACATGATGGAAAGAAGTATTCTAAGAGTTGAAGAAATAGTCAATACTCTAAGTAAAATTGTATATCCCAGTAGCAGACAGAAGAAGAGAAATAGAAAAGAGATCAAGAGAAAGCCAAGTCCTTGGGTTAGTCATAGAGGTAAGTAACGAGCTGTTACAGAAGGTGGAAAGGAACTTCAGGCAACAAGGAGAAAAGTCAAAGAGTAAGTACATGCATGCTGAGGAAAAAAAAAAAAACAGAAAGAGAAAGGGGCAATTTGAACTTTTTTTAGTAGCTAAGAAAAGCTACCACTCTTTTCACTGAAACTTCTGCAGGAGATTTTACCATGTAAGTCTGGGAAGAACAAAAACACACTGAACACTAAGACTAGTCCCTCTTTCTGTGTTTTTTCTCATTTAGGTCTGCTGTTATTATCAGTCATCCAGAAAACCAGGAGTCTCAGAAAACAAGGTTGAATGTCTCAATCTTAATATTTGGCTGGAGGAGACATTGATAGTAAAGCTAAGTCTAAAACCAAGCTATAGTATCAGTCTTGCATAGATAGATCTTCGTAATAGAAAATATGGAATGTACAGATTTATGCAGCTGTTTAGGAGAGCCAAGTATTAATAAAAATCACCGTTTTGAGGGAAACAATGTAAAATGTCTTCTTCTTTTCAGCACTAGACAAAAAGGACATTGTGTGAAATTAGAGATAGGTCACTGAGTAAACAAAAACAATTTTTTTCTAAGACAGAATCAAAGACACGCGCATTGAACAATTTTTAGAATGACTGTGAAAAATCTGCTTGGACTGCTCCCTAATTTAAAGAAGTACAACCCACACACAAACACATACACACAGGCACACACACACACACACCCTCTCCTGTTGATACTCAAGAAATTTTACTCAGTATGTGTCTGAAATCCAGCTTATGAAGGTTTCTGATATTTGTTGGTTTTAAGAAAACCATTCAGGGATATGATTAACAAATCTTAGAAACAATTATTCTTTGGGATATATTAAGATCTAATTGCAATTACATATACCCTATGAAAAGAAAGTAATATAAACTTTGACAGCAGTGACTATCAGCGACATCTGAGTACCAGCCTCGGTGTCCCCTTTAAATTCAGAAAAAGACATACAGCAAGCACGGGACATAGATTTGAGGGAAAATGAATTCTCCACTATGTTCCTTTTTGCATCAGTTTCCTTATTTTTCTCTTGTTCTCGCCTTATTCTGTAAGTTTCCAGCTTATAAGCACAAAAAGGCAATTCTTTTATCTTTAATGTCCCTTTATCTTTGAAGGTCCCAAATGCGATTTTCATGAAAGACTCCTTTCCTTTACTGCATGTCCTGCCAAATGGAAGATAGGTGCATGGAGGGGGATTCCAGCGTATCTCAGGGAATGAAGCAGAGCTTAAACTATGGAACCAAGGTTATTGATTGTGTGAATAAATTTCTCACTGGAGGTCCTACAGTGTGTGTGTGTGGGGAGATGACACAATATGCCAGTACATTGGAAAGGTTTATGCCCAATAATCCATACTCTGCTTAATCTAGCACAATGGGAGAATACTTATGGCTTCACAAATGATATACTGTGAGAATCAGTAGATATTCAGAAGGTGGTAGGTCCAGTGCCTTAAAAATTGGGTTTATCTCCATCAGAATGCAATGATTCTGGTCTGTCTGCCTTCTGGTCTATCAGTTGAAATCTCACTGCATGATTTCAGTGTACCTCAGCAAGAGACTAAGCAGCAATTAAAAATGATTTGCTAAATTCTTATAAATTCTCAGAAATGTACTTATTATCTTTGGGGTTATTCTGTGTTATATCTTCCATACTTTCTTTTCTCCCCACTTGCATTAGTCCCTTTTCTACAAAAATGTGATGTTTGAATCTAGTGGCAGCTTTATAGCAGTTCTCTGCCCACTCATGGATACTCACAGGTGCTCTGCAGGAACACTGAAAATGGGAGCTCTCAACTGGTAAATGAGATAAAATTAATGGTGCTGTTATTAAGGTATTGGCCCCAGGCACATCCTAGTCTGCACTTTCATCTTTAGCTGGGGATCAGAGAACTTGACTGTAGCCTTTTGCTATATAATTACCTGAGTCATTAGAAATAGGTCCCACTTTTCTCATGTGGACTCTGATTCCCCAGGGAGACCATAGTATTTGGTTTGTCCCTTTTGTAGGGAATAATATTCCGCCTGTAACAACCCACCATGCTA